>NC_042627.1:33799188-33965095 GCF_901001135.1 Rhinatrema bivittatum
GAAATGGGCTTTCAGAAAATTTCCCACCATACATGTGGGTAGATATGTGCACATACTTTTATGCTCAGTAGGGGGAGCTGTTCCTAGGGGCACTTAAACATATGCAAGTATTGCTCACTCTAATTAAGCTATTTTTTTTTTTGGGGGGGGGGTTCACCCCCCAGTAGATGTATAGCAATGTTGCTTTTTTGTTGTTTTGGCATATTTAAGTTTTGTGTTGCGTAAGGTTTTGTTATGCTTTATTGTGACTGTTGACCATAATCCGCTGAGATTCGTGGATCAGTGGAATAGAAATTGTGGCAATAAATAAATAAATAAATGTTTGAAATTTCACAAGCATGTCAATATATTTTCTCTGGGAAACTACCCTCACAAGTTAGGAGGAGTAAATGCATGTGGGTAATGTTGCTGGGATCACTTTCACAGTGGACATCTTCATGCACGTTCACTTAGAAACCCACTGCAAAGTCCCCAGGTAAAAAGTACCCACAGGAGGTCTGGTGATCTGGGAGGCGTTCAGGCTGAAGAACCAGGAGGGTCTGTGTGACCTGGAGAAGGACTGGATAAACTGGTAGAGGAATCGGGAAAACTGGTTAATTTCCTTTATGCACGCATGCTAGAAACTTTGCTGACTTACATGCATAAATAGGGACTTCAATCCTGCTTAATTTTCACATATAAATTATCCGTGCGTTTAATTTTAAAATAGATTTGAAAAATCCACACTTTTTTTGTATTGTGTATGCATTCAGCAGTTCGGTGGCACTTAGCTGGATAAGTTCCATTTGATCTGGCTAAGTGATGGCCCCTAAAAGATGCTACTTAGCTGGATAAGTCTCAAAAGGTGCAAACTTAGCCGAGTAAGTAGCACTTTTTGAGATTTATCCGGCTATCTTACTTATCTGGATAAGTAGGGCTTTTAAAAAAAAATTTCATCTAGCTAAGTAAATTCTATATTCGTGCATATTAATATATATGCATGAATGTTGCAGGGTGGATTTTATGACTTGCACGTATATGATACACACAGGTTTATAAAACACGAGGGTAGATCTGCGCGCGGCCATATCTGCATGTATGGGCTCATGCACTGTTCTTTAAAAGTTACCCTCAGCCTGCTTTTAACCCACAGATGTTGCCCCACGTTTCAAAGAAAACACATTTGTTCACTTTCACTTCAACTTTGAAATGTGCTGTAGGTACAAACTACTAGTGGACATTTGTACCCCCTTTTTGTGCTGGTAGATTCGCTATGGAAAATAATGCATGTAGATTTCAAAATACCCATTTATATGCCTTATTTTCTGATCCTGCCCAAAACACACCACCTCCACCTAAATGGGCTAAATGTGCACACATTGTGGAAGAATCGGGAGAAGGCAATTTTAGGTTTGACAGGGAAGCTTGAGTACCATTAAGCCAATTTAAAAAGAAAAGGCTGAGTCCTGTTTTGATCACCTAAATTAAGCTGATTTTCAGTCAGATTTAGTTGCCTAGCCATCTAAAACTTGGGCACCTAGATTTAGAGTGCTCAGCTTGCTGCTGAATGAAACAAGAACTGAGAGCAGTCCCAAAGGAAAATAAAGAAGCAAAATATATAATAGCACTAAGAATAGTAATTTAAAATTACAGGATACAGAATGGTTAATAGCATGGACAATTACTAGGTTCTGGTGCTCTTCTGCATTGTCCCTAGTCATGGGATACAGGACTGGTGCCCCAGTACTGTTGGCCAGACTTCTGCAGACTGCAGTTGAGTAGAGCTACTCTGCTCCCTAACTCAGCCCCTCCCCTCCTGTCATTTTCCAGGGACTGATGCGAAGGGGAAAACAAAGTGCTGGTACTAAGTACCAGGTGGAAAATAGCCCTGATATTGGAGTAGATATTCAAAATGATTTAGTCATCTGACTACAAAGTTTGGCTGCTAGATCTGAGGTTTTGAAAATATAATTCTGCTGAATCCCTGAAACAAGTGAAATTAGATGGTTGTGCTTAACTGCTCAGATTCTGGGTGGTCCTGGTGGTTGTGTTTGGGTCACAGGGAATAATTTAGTCCACTGGCCAAGTTAAGACATTTATAGGTGGGACTCACCTGCAAGGAGCCCACCCTTAACCGAAGCGTTGGCCCCACGCGAGGGATGGAGAGGGGGAAAGGGGGGGGGCGCCAGCGCGTACTCCCTCGCGGGTGCGGGCGCCCCTCCCGGTCTCTTCCCCTGAGGCAAATTAAAAAAGAGTCAGCGTCATAGCCCCACCCAGGGCTGTGATGCGAGGAGGGGTGATGCTGGCACAGGAGGATGATGTCGCAGGCACTTTAAAGGGCCGCGACACCCGCGAAGCGATCCCTTTTTGGATCCCTCCCGATGGAGGCCACGAGCCTTCCAGCCTGCCGCCTCACGTGGAGAGAGGCCAGCTTGCCCCTGCCCCGCTCCCAGCGGTCTACCCCAGCGTTCCTGCCCTGCAACCTGCAGCTGGCACGGGAGGATCTTGCGACCCCGAACCCAGCGGCCATGAAGCAGCCCTTGCATCTTCGGGAGCGTGGCGATTCAGAGCCAGCGGGAGCCTGGAGCCAGAACCATCGGGCCCGGACGCCAGCGTGCCCTCGGACTCCCTTGCCAGCCACCGGTTCGCGTGCCTTGGCTTCCCTCCTACCAGCCCTGGACCACGAGACCTCGCCTCCTCGAACCGAGCCGGCCGACCTATGTGGAGTGAGGCCTGCTTGCTGCGGCCCATACCTGCGGACCTGCTGGACGTCCTCCAGCCGCTCATCCAACTGCAAGTTTATATATAAAAAAAAAAAAAAAAATATATATATATATATATATATAAATATAATACCCTCTTTGAGTTTCGTTCCTTGTTGTATAGTTTCCTGTTCATTTACTTTATTTATTTATTTATTTATTTTATTTTTAATTTTTATATACCGAAGTTCTTGTGAGAACCACAAATCATTTCGGTTTACATAAAACGATGAACTGCCCAGAAGAGAAGGGGCTTTACATGGAACCATAGAACAGATGGAACAATATAACCGAATGTCAATTTAACATAGAAATAAATAAATATATGAGTATAATATATACAATTTAACTATTTAACGTAGAAATAATAACATGTTAAAGCTACAGTATAAATACAATAAAAATATGATGAACTTTTGTACTCAGAGATTGATTGAACAGTTGCAGAGTCCTGATAGTAGGACTTGGTGAAGTGTCCATAATTTGGGGATACCTAATATTTAGGAAGTCCTCCCGTCTAAGTAGCATTAAGAGTCTGGGAAGGCTTGTTGGAAAAGCCAGGTCTTTAGTCTTTTTTTAAACTCTTGGTGACTGGGTTCTAGTCTTAGATCTGGGGGGAGCACGTTCCACTGGAGGGGGCCTGCTGAAGATAGTGCTCGTTTGCTCAATGCTGATTTTACTTGTGGGACATGCAGTGTTCCTTTGTATGCGCTTCTAATTGGTCTGGAAGATGTATGCAGTTGAAGTTGAGAGCTAAGCATGATAGGAGCCAGTTTGTATGTTGCTTTGTGGACGATATGCTCTATAATTGTTTCCTATACCTCTTCTTGTTCCTCCATTAATTTTGGGCTTCCTTTGTGAGTGTGCCGCCCCCCCCCCCCCCCCCCCCCCCGGGAATCAGGCCCTCTTTTTTTCCTGTATATATATTGCCAATTACCTTTGTTTGCCTCCATTCATGTCTTTTTTTTTTATCCCGGCCCAGTCATGCCCCGGGCACCTCCTGCCCCGTGTGTGCTTGGTTTCCCCCTCCCCGGCGGCCACACCTGGCTAGCTTGGCTGGGCTCCTAAGGTGCTGGTTTCAGGCTCTAGACCCTCCCCCCGGGGTCATGGGTTTGAACCCTGCTGCTGCAATTCCTCCCCCTTATGCCCCCTTGTGCCCCCCCCCCGGAGCGCTCCCCCCAGGTGGCACACAGCCCATGGAAAAAGGCCCCCCCTACCCCATGTGGACCCACTCTTCTCCTGCCCCCAGCTATACCCCTCAGGTGACACTGAGTATAACCACTACAGGGGCCGCTTCCAGGGACACTTGGGGGCATACCACCCTTTAAGGCAACAGGGGCTGGTTACCCCTACCCCTAATTTAAAAAAAAAAAAAAAGGTTTTAATAAAGAAATACAAAATAATAAGGTGCCTCGAGGACTGAGTAGTCTAAGGTGTAAAAATCAAGGGTACCTTCTTGAATCCAGCAGTGGGGTCCTCACACACCGGGCATAAATCAGCTACAGGCCTGCATAGGTGGTTGGATATAAAGGTACGGAGGGAGAGAATGTTAATCATTTTATTCCTCTTACCCCAAGCCGCTCGTAGCGCCGACCGCGAGGCACCACTCTCCCTCCTCCGGAGACCGACGCCTTGAACCCTGCCCTCTTCCGGGCCGACAGCCAATCTTCAGAGCCTGCGGGGCAGCCAATTGGGGGACAGCCCCGGAGGCCTTTAAATCCCACGCGGCAGCCGGATTCTGCCTCTTCATCTTCTTCACCAGCCGGGATCGGAATGAGAGCGTGCTAGGCCTGCGCAGCCATCGCCGAGACCTGCCGGGGTAAGGTCTCATTGTATTCCTCTTACCCCAAGCCGCTCATAGTGCCGACCGCGAGACAGCACTCTCCCTCCTCCGGAGACCGACGCTTCGAAACCTGCCCTCTTCCGGGCCGACAGCCAATCTTCAGAGCCTGTGGGGCAGCCAATCGGGGGACAGTCCCGGAGGCCTTTAAATCCCACGCGGCAGCTAGGCGTCGCGCGCCGAGCGTCGCACGCCAAAGGGGCAGGCCCCTTTGTGCGCCCCTTCGTGCAGCATCACAGTGCTACCTCAACTCTTCCCTGACAACATTCACAATCTCTCACGTAGGCCTTCGCTCCAGACCTCTCTATACCTACCACTTCCTCCCAGCCTCTCATACCGGCAGACAATCAACGCACCCCAGCTGCAGCTCAGTCCAGCTCTCATCACCCTTTCCTAGCTTTCATACCCGCCATACTACACACAAGCTGACCCTAGCACTCATCCAGCATTCAACCAGATCCAGCTGTCTTCCTTCCTTCATACAATTCGTTCCAGCATTCTATTTGCACTCAACCCATACTTCGTACGTCCCAGTGCAAGGTCTAGTACCCAATAGTGCCTCCAGCCAATACCTCCTCCTGCATTACATAGGACATAGCCTAATCTGACCGAGAGAACCTTTCTCCCAGCCACCGCAGATACTTCAAGACAACCACCTGTGGCAACAGTTAACTACGTTAGCATGCTAGTCCTCTTCTAATGACGCAAGGATACTCCATTCCTATTTTATACCAAAGCTCCTCCACCAAGATGAAATCACCAATGCAGCACCAAAACAAACCCTATAGAAATCCCATTCCGGTGATGATCTCCCCTTTTACCCAATTCCTGGGGCTTGCCTTATTCACCCTAACACTATTCAATGCACAATCGATCAAGAAAACCCACATCCTACACGATTATCTGCTTGACTCCAACCCAGACATTTGTGCAATCACAGAGACCTGGCTGAAGCCGACAGATGCCGTCTTAATAAATCAGCTTCCCACTCAGATATATGATGTCTTCTCAATTCCCAGACAAAAGAAAAGAGGGGGAGGTCTTCTCTTAGCGGCCAAAAAAGATCTTCATCTCGCCCTACAACCTATCAACTCAATGACTAAACTAGAGGTAGGCTTGTTCAAATCCAAATCGCTCCAAATCCTCCTCACATACACTCCCCCCCCCCCCCCTCCGGTTTGCTAGACTCCGAAGCCTCACCTCTAGTGGAAATCATAGCTAAATACCTGACCCTGGATTCCCCAGCTATAATCCTAGGGGACTTTACTTTACACATCGATACCTATCCTCTTTCATCCAACTGCGAAGCTTTCTTATCCTCCCTCATGGACATGGGCTTCAAACAACTCATCAACTAACCCACACATAAAGCAGGTCATACACTCGACCTCATCTTCACAAACGCCAGTCTCTTACAACATTCACCCCCTTATGCATCCCAGTTCCATGGTCAGACCATTTTATTATCACCTCCACTCTCAAGACGATAGAAAGTTCGCCTGCACCCCCTCTGCTCTCCACACTGCACTACAGGAAATCCTGCTCTTCAGAAGTACTCAGCAATGCACTGGTCAAAGAACTTCCCAACCTGGATTTATCAAACCCCAATGCAGCCATTCTCTCTTGGCAAAACATCACAGAAGCCATAGCTAACAACTTATGCCCCCTTCAACAAAGACTATCAACCCTGCTCAGAAAAACAAACAACCGTGGTTCTCAAAGGAACTCCGCTCATTAAAACAAGACCTAAGACAGAAAGAAAAGAAATGGCGGAAGACCTCCAACCCCAACTCTCTAGCCATATATAAAGCTGCTCTCCACTGTTACAGAACTGTGACATTACGAACAAAAAGAGATTTTTACGCCCACCGAATCCATGATCTGAAATTCGAAGCGAAGGCTCTCTTCTCTTACGTTTCGGAACTTACTAAAACTATCACTTCATCTATTCCTGATGACCTAGCCCAATTGAAAGCCAATGATCTGGCCCTCTTCTTCCAGAATAAAATCTCCAACACTCTAACTAGATTACCTTCCAACCCTAACACACCACCTTTGGCTCCTTCCTGCCTCCCTAACTCGGATGCGGTCTTGGAATCTTTCGAACCCACGTACACCATAGAGATTGAAACAATTCTAAAAAGAATGAAACCTTCCACTCACCCTCAAGACCAAATTCCATCCAAATCACTACTCCTAGTACCGGACTCCATCTCTAAATATCTAGCAGATATCATCAACTGCTCACTCTCACAAGGAATCTTCCCGGATGCTCTCAAACTGGCTACTCTCAAACCCATACTCAAGAAACGGAACCTGGACCCGGACGACCCTAACAACTATCGCCCAATTTCCAACCTGTTATTTGTAGCCAAGATCATGGAGAAAGTGGTAAATAATCAACTATCAAACTATCTGGAAGAACATAAAATTCTCCATCCGTCACAATACGGCTTCCGTAAATCTCATAGTACTGAAACCCTCCTCATCTAACTCTTAGACCACGCATACATGGGCCTGGACAAAGGACACCCCTTCCTGCTAGCGCTCCTTGATATCTCTGCAGCGTTCGACACAGTAAATCACTCCACCTTATTAAATTGGCTATCAGATATAGGAATCACAGGATCCGCTCTCAGATGGTTTGACTCTTTCCTCAGCAATAGAAACTATAAGGTTAAAATCAATAACAAGGAATCATCATGCACCAATTCTCCACTCAGAGTCCCCCAGGGTTCCTCTCTATCTCCTACCTTGTTTAATATCTATCTATCTCCCTCTCTGCCAACTGCTCACATCTCTAAAACTGAAATTCTATATATACGCAGACGATGTACAAATTTTGATCCCCGTAACTGACTCATTGGCAACAGCAGTCAAGCAATGGGACTCTCACCTGCAAACTATCAACATTCACCCTACAGGCCTTAACTTAGTGCTTAACACTGCCAAGACAGAACTCCTGCTTATCCCAGAAGACAGCCATCACCAACAACAGTCGCTTGCTAACTTCCAAATCTCTCATGCAAGAGACCTCTGAGTCATAATCGATAGTCACCTGAAGTTTATAAGCCACACTACTAAGGAGTACTTCTATAACTACAGGTGCTCAAAAAACTCAAGCCTCTACTATACCACCATGATTTCAGATCTGTTCTCCAAGCCATTCTGTTCTCCAAAGTTGACTACTGCAATTCTGTTCTACAAGGTCTCCCTGCAGCTACTATAAAACCCCTCCAGATGCTCCAAAATGTGGCGGCAAGAATCCTGACGAATACCAGTCGGAGAGAGCACATTACACCAATACTAAAGGATCTGCACTGGCTCCCAGTTAACTTTAGAATACTTCACAAATCGCTCACTATTATTCACAAAAGCATCTACCATCAGACTCCCCTTGACCTGCTATACCCACTCAAAGTACACTCTACGGCCAGACCCATAAGGGAAGCTTACAAGGGATCTCTACACGTCCCTCCAAACAAAGTTGTGCACCGATCAAATATTAGAGATCGAGCATTCTCAACAGCGGGTCCTTCCACCTGGAACGCCATACCCCTGGATATCCGGCAGGAAACCTATCTCCAGACTTTTAAAAAGAAACTCAAGACTTGGTTGTTCGGTCGAGCCTTCCCGTGTTCCTAGTCCAGAATCACGGTCCTAGAATCTAATATAGTATTTCATTTGGCAAAACCTAGTCTAGCATTAAGTTCACATAAACATGTCAAAATTTAGAGGTAGGCTATCCAAGCTGCCCAACACACTTATCAGCATTTAGTACCTTGTATTGTATTATCCCCCTCTTCATTTCCAACTCCCAGTTGTATCCCCTTGTTTTATTGTAATTTTATACTTCTAATTCTATCTCATGTTAATTGTTGTTGTTATTGTTATTGCTATTGGTATTGCTAAGATCTTTTGTTCTCTGTAAACAGAGTTGATTTGATTCGTATCAAGAAAGTCGGTATAAAAAAGCTCTAAATAAATAAAATAATCAGATGTACTATGAGGACAGCTAACTCTAACCCGGTACAAGGTTTCTACAGTACACATAAAAAAAAAATAAATTATATATATATATGTCTTCACAAAAGCTGCTGAAGCTCAAGCTTTTATTCAAGGACTTCCATTGATGTAATATCAGAAGATGTGACTTGATATAATTTTTCATTGGAGCTGTTTGTTTTCAATTAGATGATCTCTCTGGTGTTTGTTTTCACATTGAAAGAACTTTCAGGAATTCTCTACAAGAAAATTGTATTAATAGATTGATTTTTCAATTTTGGATCACTCATTAGATTTGGTTGTTTTCACATGAAGAAAATTTTACTAAAAGAAAGGCTACTCGCTAAATAAACTGTTTTTCATGGCAAATTTTTATTTTTTCTTTTTCTCCTTATGAGGGGGTTCTTAAGTGACCTTCATTAATATGTTAGGTGTGGGGGTGCATGGGATGATCCAATTTTGGTTCATCTTATGTGGTCTATTACACCTTTTGGGAAGATATATAAAGGGTAAAGCATCGAGGGGGCACATGGTTATAGTATGCAAAGTACTTTTAATATATGTGGATAATTTATACAATGCTATTGTGGGTGAGAGTCTAGGCTGGGGGATAATCACTCACATAATAATAACTGTAAACCAAATCATAAAGAAGTTTGCATTTATTTATATAGATGGCTGAGGTACGGATATGTACTTGGAATGTCTGTGGTATAGGCTCAGTAATAAAACGCTATAAAATTTTACCTTCACTTAAGCGTTATAAAACACATATTGCTTTATTGCAAGAGACGAGACTCACTGACTTGGAACATGAGAAATTAAATAAACAATGGGTGGGGAAATCCTTTTATGCCTCATCCTCCTCAAGTAAGGCAGGAGTAGCTATACTTCTACATAAAAAGATTCCTTTTCACTTACATTATTTAAAAGCAGATCCAGAGGGAAGGTATATTTTTTTAGACATTGAGATATATGGGAAAAGAATATTCTTGGGAAATATATATGCACCTAACAAATATTCTTCAATATTTTATGAAAATATCTTCCAAATTCTGCAAGAACATTCACATCTTCCACTTATTTTGGGAGGTGATTTTAATACTGTATTAGAACCAACAATGGATAGACAACCGCCACACCAAACTTCCAAGATAGATGAAGGGCGAGGTCTTCCATTTATATGTAAATTATTAGATCTTGCAGATGTTTGGAGATTGTTACACCCTAATGATCTTAACTTTACTCATATTTCACGAGCTCATGGATCACAATCTAGACTGGACTATTTATTGGTTAGCTCCACTTATTTTTCTAAAGTGACAGGTTCAGATATAGGGCCTTTAGTTATTTCGGATCATTCCCCTGTTTGGGTGGATTTTGCGGGATTTAATAGCACAGGAGGGGGTAAACATTGGAGATTTCCAGCCAAATTATATTATGATGAAGGATTCAAATCATATATAAGAGATAAATGGAAAGAATACGACTATTTCAATAACCAGCATCAAGGTGATCCAATTTTATATTGGGACACGGCAAAGGCAGTCCTGAGGGGAGAGATTATATCATATACAGCTAAAAAACATAAGGAATTGTCAGCAACAATAGTTCGATTAGAAAAACAATTAAGGAAAGCTAAAGCCTATTTTACCTCTTTTCCTACAAGGGAAAACCGCATAAAATTTTACTCTCTCCAAAGTACTCTTCATGATTTTATACAACAAAAACCACAAAAAAAATCTTCTCTACTATAAGCATCGGTTGTTTCAATTTGGTAATAAGACAGGGAAATTATTAGCTGGATTAGTAAAGTCATGGGAAGGAAAATCATATGTTAAAGTATTAAGGGATTCAACAGGACAAATAAAGACATCCACTAAAGATATTGGGAAAATATTTACAGATTACTATCAAAAATTATACTCAGTGGATACAGACTATCACCCAGACATTCATAAGTACCTTTCTAAGATAAAACTCCCCCGGGTAAATAAAATGGACCTATCATTAATTAATGCTCCTATGGGAAAAACAGAATTGGAATTGATCATTAAGGATTCTGCTTTAGGTAAATCTCCAGGTCCAGATGGATTCACGTATGAGTTTTACAAAGTCATGTCTGATTTAATTAGTAGTCCTATTAAAAAAGTATATGATAGGCTTTCTTCGGATGAATTACAAACTTGGCAGGAGAATAAAGCAACTATAGTAGTACATCCTAAGTCTAATCGAAACCCAGAGTTACCTGGTTCTTATAGACCTATATCCCTTATTAACTGTGATCTTAAATTAATAGCTAAAGTAATGGCAGATAGACTTGCAATGATCATTACTAAACTTATTTCTCCTTCTCAAGTGGGGTTTGTCAGAGGTAGGCAGGCAGTAACAAATGTCCGCAGAGTTCTGGCATCTATTGCCTTCTCAGAAAAATTACATTTGAATTCTCTTATAGTGAGCTTTGATGCTGAGAAGGCTTTTGATCGAGTGAACTGGGTATTTTTATTTGAAGCCTTGAACCATTATGGATTTCAAGGCTCCTTTATTTCATTTCTAAAAAATTTATATAATCAGCCAAAAGCTAATATTTGGGTAAATGGGGAACTTTCATCAGACTTTACATTGTCTCGGGGTACTAGGCAGGGTTGTCCCTTGTCCCCTTTATTATTTGTATTATCTTTGGATCCTTTATTACGTATCTTGGAGGATAATAAGAATATAGAAGGGATTAAAATGGGATCGGCAAAATTCAAATTAGCTGCATTTGCGGATGATCTCTTGTTGCATTTGATAAACCCCACCAAATCTCTTCCAGTTGCTCTTCATGTGATTGAAGAATATGGTCTTTTTGCAGGTTTTAGTTTAAATCTCGATAAATCTGAGGCCATGGTAATAGGTCCTGATGCATCTATACCTTGGTATGGGAAATTCCCCTTAAAATGGACAAATGATAAATTAAAATATTTAGGTATTTGGATTCCAAAAAGCCTTTCCAAGCTATATGACTTAAATATATCTCCAATGCAACAGAAAACTAACAGCTTTTTAAATGCTTGGCACTGTTTCCCACTCTCTCTTATTGGAAGAATACACTTATTGAAAATGACATTATTACCACGTTGGCTGTATGTGCTCAGTGTTCTACCTCTTCTATTAACTCATGTGACTATTAGCAAATATCAGAGAGTAGTGACAAAATTTTTATGGCAGGGGAAAAAACCAAGAATTAAACTATCTATCCTAATGAAACCACTATCCATGGGAGGTATGGGTCTTCCGGATTTGAAACTCTATAATCATGCGATTAATTTACGATACATAGGGGACTGGTTGATGGGCACACAATACTTTTCAGACACCTATATTGAAGCACAATTGCTTCTTCCAATATCGCTTCGTTATGCTTTACATGCTCCTAACGCTTCTTTATCTCGCACAATCAAATCAGATCTGCTTTTTCAACCTTTAAGAAGAACATGGATATGGCTAATGAGGAAGAATTCGTTATCTGACAACATATCACCATTTCTTCCATTTTGTGGTAATCCAAAGTTCTTTTTAGGATCGGATGCATCACGATTTCGACTTTGGGACCGTGCGGGACTCAGATGCATTGGACAATTAATACATATGGATGGATCTTTTCTTACTTTTAAAGAACTTCGTTCTTTTTATAAACTCTCAGCTATTGACTATTATCAGTACCTTAAAGCTCGACATTATATACAATCGCTTGGTTCACCAACCTTCATGGACACTTATTGGCAATTTTTAAGTAACTGGTTTGATCCAGAAAACCCCCAGAAACGTTCTATATCATATTTGTACAAACAATTAGAGTCTTCATATAAGATTTGGTCCTTGGAGAAGGTGCAACTTAAATGGCAATTAGAACTTGAGCAACCGATATCAATTGCAGTATTGAAATCTGCATTTGTTAGTACGCGTAAAATTACAATTAATACGCTCTTGCGGGAAACTAGATATAAAATTATCTATAGAATGTACATTTCCCAGCATCAAGCATTCAAAGCAGGTTTCACTAACTCTGATATATGTATCAGGTGCAAAGGAGGACCAACACACTTGGGTCATTCCTTTTGGAGTTGTCCAACAATTCAAATATTTTGGAAGAAAGTTTATCATACTGCAAATAAAGTTGTGGGTTATAAAATTCCATTTTCTTCATTGGTGGCACTTTTTGGAATCTTTCCTAACTCATTCAAAAGAAATAAGGTCTCGATTCTCTGGATTACAAAAGTTTTTTTATTAGCTTGCAAAGCCATACTAACAGCCTGGAGAACTTCAGAAGGACCATCTATATTATTATGGCGTTCTTCTATAATAAATCTACTAACCATGGAAACCTTGGCTATTAATCACCTGTCTATCAAGACTAGAAGAGCAATAAATACAGTCTGGCTTCCCTTTATTCTAACCTTACCACATGAATCTAAAAGTCTTTTTTTAAATCGTATAGATATTTGATATGTGATCCTTGTGCTTCTTCGATGCAGGGAGGGAAAGAGGGATGGGGGGAGGTAGGGTTATGGGAGGAGGGGTAAAAATATGGATAGAGTTAAGAAAATATGTACCAAATGTTATGCTTTGGTAATGTTCATTATTTATAATAAAAACAGATTTAAAATATATATATATATATATATATATATATATATATATATTGGCAGAACATGTTATTAACGTATTACATATCGTTCACAGGATACAATAACTAAACACTTTGTCATCCGGTCATGATAGCATCACCTCGGAAACAGCCGGAGGGAGTGCAGATCAGACGAATTTGAATCTACGAACAAGACTATCAGCGAAGGCCGGACTGAACAGAGAGATAATGCCAGACGCGGGGCAGGAGAGCGCCAGGGGAAGAAAGAGAACACAAACAGGGAGCAGAGAGGAGTAGCAACACCGTGTGAATACGGAGGCCAGAGGAACTCAGGGGAGCGAGGCGATGCATGCTCGCAACACGGACATGGAGATGAGGAGACAGAACCACGACGTCAGGGCTGCAGCAGCACGCTTCCGAGAATGCAATGACTCAAGACACTGCACGCCAGAGCACTACCGGAGGCCAACAGCCGCAAGCCAAAGGTATACAAGGACAAGCAGGCAGTAACCAAATGTGCCTCCCCATGGCAGAACACAGACAGCACCAATTGGTATTCAAGACCGCCTTGGGGACCTAGTGCACAAGGCCGATACCCGGCATGGAACCAAGGGAGGCCATGGGAGGGCGGGCCTTAAGGAGGAATGGGTAGCCACCCTTTCTTCCAACCGTTGTGGTGGGCATGGCCGGTGCCACCACAAGGGCCATACCAAAATCAAGGTGGACAGACGCAGAGTGCACCAATGCAGAACAACGAGACAGGAACACGACCACGGGACGGAGAAAATGGAAGAGGGTCGGTTGAAACTCCTTCTGCTGAGACTTCAGCACCAGGGAGAGGACCGGCTGGCACAGAGGCACAGAATGACAAAGAAGTGCGACAAGAGAAGCAAAGCACAGATGAGACGATAGGCACCAACCCAAGGCAAACAGACACAACAGATGGGGAACCAAAACGCCGGTGAGTGTGGGGACAAAAGTGGGGGGAAAAAGGGCATAAGAAACCCATGGCTGACGCCGGAGTGGTGGACAAAAGGCACAAGGCGAAGCGCAAGCGAAGGTCAAGCCCCATCTCCAACAGCACCTCTTCCACTTCAATGTCTGACTCCGACAGTGGTAGCAAAACACAAGTATCAACTAAGTCAGAAGACAAAGAATCCAGAGGTCCACCCACGCTCACCACATTATCCGAACTATGGGAGGCAGTCCCAAAACACCTAAGAAAGAAAATCCGAAAAAGAAAGTACATTGACATATTTAGCATCCTCCAGGGGAGACGCAAAGCGCACGATCGAAAGAAATCTAAAGAGAGGCCTGCAGCAGCGGAAAAAGAGCAAAGAATACCCAAGACCATAGTGAATTGGATGACAGCCTTCCTATACATGATGAGCGTAGTTGGACGCCGAGACCCGCCGCAATACGGGCCCATGCTGACATATGCGGTAAACATCATACAAGCATATAAAGAACATGAAAACTGGGCATGGCTTAACTACAACAAAAAATTCAGGGATAAAATGGAGGAAAATAAGTGTATGACATGGGGCACCCAGGATGTCAGCTTATGGATTCAACAGATGACACGAAAACCCATGGACCAAGGATTGTGCCCACGAAGCTCCAGAAGGTCATCACCCAACAGGTTTTCCATAAGGCAGTCACAGTCGCAGGACAACGCATGTTGGTGATATAACCGCACAACATGTACATTCCAAGATTGTAAATTCAAGCTCGTGTGTTCAGCATGTGCAGCGTAACATCCATTAACCAGATGCCCCAAGAAAACAGCAGCCAGGAGTAAGGCTAAAGCAAATTGAGAAGGCACATTTCAAACAAGCTTACTCACCCATTAACTTAGAAAAGATGAAGCCATGGCTGGAACGTTACCTGAACCGCCAAAAAGCATGGAAGTTAACACAAGGTTTTCGTGACAGATTCATTATCCCTATCCAAGGACACATAAAGAATACAAAGAACAGCAATGAACAATCTGCAACAAGACATGCGGACCTCATCCAAGAAAAAGTGGAAAACGAAGTAGCACTCGGGAGAATGGTGGGCCCATTCAATGAACAACCTTTTAAGAACATGTGCCTCTCACCATAGGCAGTTATCCCCAAAAAGGAAAATACCACCTCATTCAGAATCTATCATACCCCCCGGGAACATCAGTGAATGATATGCTGCTGCAAGAAGAATGCACTGTCCAATATGCATCATTCAATTCGGCTATGGCACTGCTCAGAACATGTGGAGAGGGTGCGATGATGGCGAAAGCTGACATCGAATCAGCTTTCAGACTTCTTCCAGTTTATCCAGTCAGCTTTCCTTTACTGGGGTTCACATTCAAAGGAAAATTCTTCTTTGATAAATGTATGCCAGTGGGATGTTCCATCTCGTGTGTGTACTTCGAACTCTTCAGTTCTTTCCTACATTGGGTTACAACACAGAAAACAAATTCAGAAAATATTATACATTACCTGAACGACTTCTTATTCGTCGGTCCAAAAGGCACGAACACATGCGGCAACTTGCTGAAAGAATTCCAGATGATCGCGAAGGAATTCGGAGTACCTTTGGCACACGAAAAAACGGAAGATCTGACAACAATCTTATCATTCCTGGGTATCGAGCTGTACTCCACCAGAATGGTAGCAAAACTCCCGGAGGAAAAAGTGAAAAACCTGTGCATGTCCATACAACAAACAATGTCAGTAAAGAAAATAACCCTGCGGACGGCACAATCCATGCTGGGAACATTGAACTTTGCATGTAGGGTCATCCCCATGAGACGGGCATTCATGCGAAGATTGGCAACGGCAACGGCAACAGCAGGGATAAGACGTCCACACCATTTCCTGATAATATCGAAGGAAATACGTGAAGATCTAAAGATATGGAAAGAATTCCTTAAGGACTTCAACTGAGTATCCGTCATACAGGAGGCACCGCTTTCCAACAGAGACTTGAACAGCCACACAGACGCATCGGGAGGCTGGGGTTTCGGTGCCATCTGTCAACAGGCATGGTGTGCAGAGCCGTGGCCAGCTGAGTGGATCGATAGTTGACTCACAAAGAACATAACATTTTTGGAGCTATTTCCCATACTAGTTACTCTGGTATTATGGAGCAACAGGCTTAGGAATAAGCAGGTCATTTTCTTGTGCAACAATAAAGCAATCGTGCAAGGTTTGAACTCACAATCAGCTAAGTGCCCAAGAGTGGTCAATCTTCTCGGGGAGGTAGTGCTGGTGGCATTGTAAAATAACATAACACTGCAAGCTAGGCATGTTCCGGGGACAAGCAATGGTGCAGCGGATGCTCTGTCTCGCGCTAAATGGCATTTGTTTTTCAAACAGGTACCAACAGAGGAAGAAACAGGGACAGTCATGCCAGCACACTTATGGGGAATTGGTCCGAAACCACCGTGGACCTAGTGCGCAGATCCGTCGCACCATTCACGTGGAAGGCATATTGCAGAGGATACGATTACATCATTACATTCCTCAGAGAGAACGGATGGAGACAAGGACCAGTCAGCGATGACATGATCGTCAAATATGTCGCCACATCGAAAGAAAGAAAGCGGCATATCAAGGAATGCGGTAATAACACACCTGGCTGGACTGGCATTCTTCTTTAAGGCAAAGCGCTGGAGGGACCCAACCAAGTCGTTCATGGTGAAGAAAATGATGACAGGATGGGCAAAGAAAGTCGGCCATACCAGCGACAGAAGACATCCCATCACACATGACATGTTGCGATCGCTCTGGACAATCCTGTCATCCATATGTTCATCGGAATTTGAATGGGAACTATTTTGTCTGGCATTTTTACTGGCATTCTTTGGAGCAATGTGGGTGAGCGAACTGACAGCCGCCAACAAAGACCACTCCGGCCAGAGTGGGTTACTTCAGAAGAACGTGATACTGACAACAGACACATTAACCATCACAATTCACAAATCAAAAACAGATTAAGAAGGAAGAGGAGCCATGCTGCTATTAAAACAGATAGCAGAATGCGATATTTGTCCAATAAACAACATAAGGAGGTATCTGCAGTTGAGGTCGGAAAAAAGAGTACATTTATTGATACACAAGGATGGTACACCGCTCACCAGATACCAATTTGCAGCAGTATAAAAAGCATCAGTTCATAAGATGAATCTGGACACTAAAAAATTCACAACACATTCATTTAGAATTGGGACGGCAACAAGTGCAGTGCAAGCCGGGCTGCAAACGTCCACAATAAAAAGAATCGAAGGTGGCGCACCAATGTTGTTAACACACATGTCCGCTTGGACAAGGTAAACACGGGAAACCATGAGTCTTGATTGTATTTTCACAGATCTGCAAAGTACACAGTGCTCTGCATGGATCATGGGACACTCTTGTGTGTTGGGCCGGGAGAAGAGCAAAAGAAAGAACATATGGGTAGCATTTAGGGCTGGCATCACTAGGATGGTGCATCTCATGGATAGGTAAACCAGGTATGCATTGGGAACAGTTAATGCCCCTATTACGGCGCCTGAGAGATTCGAGGGCTGCTCCAGAGGTAATGGTAATACATCTGGGGGGCAATGACATGTGCTCTTCGACATGCAAGCAACTAATAAAAACAGCAAAACGTGACCTGGCCAAGATTATAGAACTATACCCACAAACCACAATATTCTGGTCAGAAATCATCCCACGCCCTAAGTGGAAAGGTACTAAGTTATGGACTCGGGGCAGAAAGAAAGTCAATAGGCAAATTGGAAGATGGATACAGGAGAGAGGCGGCAAACAGATCAGTCACCAGTGGGCCGAGGTCGAATGCCCAGGTCTCTTCAGATAGGTCGGGGTTCACCTGTCAGTCATAGGCTATGACATTTTTAATAATGCAATACAGGAGGCCATTGAGACATGGCATAACAGATGCAGAATACAGAGGCCGCAGCTTACTATTTAATTGGGGGGACACGAGGCAATGGTCCTCCCTACCTCGTGCCTTGGCGGTGACCCGGGCCGGTTGGGGCCTATGGCAAGTTGTGACGGCGGTATCACAAGACAGCTGGGTAGCCGATTAGTGCTGGGGGAAGCGCAAAAGGTGACGGCATGGAAGGTTCCCATGGGTGGGGTCCCCCTTGCTCGAGGACAAGGCGGGAGGGTCCAAGGATTAATGCTTGGTTCTTACGGCGGGCAGTGATGGACACAGATTACTGGCCCGGGTACCCAAGAAGGTTTATGATATGATGTATAAATAAAAGCTGCGACCTTATTCTACCAACATCAGTTTCGGTGTGGTTTTATATGATATAAAGAATATGGTGACATAAGGTTGTTTAAAGTATATGGATCACTCGATGGCCAAAGCGAGTCAGAGTGACGACTGCTAGTGTTAATCCTCATATGCAAATTTCTCCCTTTGTTCTTTAGCTTATAAGATCTCACTCCAAGCAGTCTTCATGATGAAAATCAATTTCTGGTAAGCTTATAGAGTTCAACTTTCAAAATTGTCCACAGTATACTATTTGCACATGGAATTGGCTCGTGGAGATACTTGCTAGTATTTTATAGACTGTGTGGCAACCGCACAGTTAATAAAATGCCCTGGTGTTTCTGCTTTGAAAACTTGTGTGTGTGTGTGTGTTACTACATTTGTATATTTGCAATGCAGGAACGCGCATAGTCTACCCATTTTTTAACATTACACATTTTATACATGTAATAATTATAACTGTGCACACACATAATAAGCTATTTTATAAACCTCGAGAGTAGCTGTGTACTTGCAGTGTTGCACAAATGTGAACAAGGAAAAAAGGGGCAGTTTAGGGGCGTTCTGGGGTGGGGTTCAGAAATATGAATAAAAGTATACGCGCATACATACCAAACTTGGCGTACACTTTTACACTTGCTGATTGACTCACACAATTGAAATTTGGGTGGGAGGTCTGGATGAACTGGTGAGGGTTCAGGGTGAAGTCCTGAAGATTCTATTTGGACTGGTGATTCCAAGAACGCACAAGTAAGTATATTCAGAAGCAGAGCACATGCATATTTTGTGAAATACCTGCCTCTGTGTTTAATTCTGGGATTATACGCATGTACATGCTAAGTTTACGCACGTAACCCCCATATAACTCTTTGAAAATTACCCCCATAAAAGAAAAGGACAGCAAACCCTCAGAAATAAAAGGCAGAGGAGATCGACTAACTAGACACCATTTACCTGAAATGAATACTGCTGGCAACAGAATTGGAAAATGTTTATGCAGTAAAAAGGAATTCTATTGGGAATCGGGGTATAGCGTTTTGATAACTTTGAATATACAATGTAAGTGTTTTGGAATGGTCATCGCGAAGCAGCAGATCTGGATTGCACATTCAACAAAGCAAAAATTACTTAAAACAGGAAGAGTTTGTTTTGCTTTACTTACTGCATTTTTGTATTTCTGATGACTACCTACAGAAATGTCGTCATCTGTTACTTCTTATTCCTGTGGCAGAATTTCTTTTGGTATTTTGGCCTTGTCTTTGTAGCCAGTTCAGAATGTGCATAGAGGAGCTTGGGTATGTGGTAACGAGGGAAATCTAAGAAATGTGAGGAGTGAGAGCGTTGTGTACAGGATGCTGCACATAAGAGATGCATATCTAAATTGAAAAACAAAATGAAAATATGGTACTAGAAACAGAGATTGCTGTGGGGGAAAAATGTGCGATGTATTGTGACAATATGTTCCCTATAGCAACTCTTCTCAGTTGAATGGTGCTACTTGATGATGTATTGTGAAACACCAACTGATTTCTCTGCTGCAAATTGTCAATTTATTCATGTCTTTACTGTGCGTGGAATAAAATAGTTTGTAGCAGAAAGGAAAGAGCTGGGATTGAGAACAATAGCAAGACAAAGGATTGCACTGAATGCAGGAAAAACCAAAGCAATCACTGGGCTCTTCTTTAGACAGGAAGCTCTCTCAGTAAGACTCTGGCAGTGAAAATGGAGGGTAAAGCTCCAAGTGTCATTCAGCAGCAGACACGCATTAAACAAAGAAGTAGCAGTTCTGCTGTCTGATCCGGACTGAAATGCTGTGTCAGGAAGAGTGCTCACAAAGTCCAGCAGCAAATGCAGTTTGGAAATTTGGGGTTTGCATCTGGGTAAAGCACTCTGAATGGCCTAGAATTCTTGTCTGGACAGAACCAGAAGTATGTCCATGATCCGGAAACTATATCTAACCTGCCTGATTGATATCCAATTTAGAACTCCTAGGTCTTAGGTACCTGACTTGAGTAGGATGCCTAGATTTGCCTAAATAAAAATTCTCCCCTGCTCAGCACCTACATTTTAGGTGCTTTGGAAGTGGTCGGGCCAAAGGCAGAGCCAAGTCAAGGGAATGAAATTCGGCGCTTGGTGCAGGTTTCCAGCAGTAGGCTTTTAACTTAGACAACATAGTGTAAGGCACCTAAAGTTAAAGTGAGGCCATGATTAAGGTGCTTTAGTCTGGCTGAAAATAGGCACCAAATGTAGTGGCCTAAAGCAAGTGTTCAGCACTGTGAATATCGGCTTCAGTGGGCCTTATGCACACAATCTTTTCCTCATTCTGTACCTATGAAAAAAATCTGAGAGTGATTATGTGTGACTGAAATTTTTCTGATTTTCTCTTCTATCTTGATGAATTAGAATATAGTGTAGCATATCGTAGTATAGAACCATTTCCAAGGCTAAAAATACTCTTGTCCAGTTCTTAGGGGAGTTTAATGATGCCAGGCTCTGTGTTTATAATTACAATAAAAGAAACCTTCTGTGTGTGTGTGTTTTAGTCTCTATACTCTTCATGAATGTGCTTTTTGAGTAGGAAAAAACCATGCTTTTAACCCATCATTTCACACATATGGAAATGTAATAGCACAGGTGATTTTTTTTTTTTTTTTTTAAGAATCAGAGAAGAAAAATGGTTATTTTTAGTACCCGAAATGTATCTGAGTTAATTTGTTTCACGCCCTTTCTGATGTGTGGACACACATGTATATAAATTTAGAAGTGTGTGAGGGGGGGGAAGGGTGGAATGTCATCTTTTTAAGTATGGAAAATTTGCATTTACTACAGAGCAAAGCTGTGAAGCGAACCAGACTGATTCACAATCAAGAGTTTTCTGTAGTAGGTGGATTTCCATTATCTGAATCTGCTTTGACCACATGTAATACATTGACCTGGCCAGTGGAATCAGTGACACTGGGTTTCTAGTGACACTGGCCCAGAATAAGGGCCCTCATTCGATAGAAGCGGAGAAGTGGTGGCTATTAAACAAATACCAATGCAAGAATAGAATTGCGGGGACGGTGGAGGCTGAAGGTCGCCTTTGCATATTGTAATCATCACAGTTTCCACTTGCAGCATCTAGTATACAGGAAGCTATTTAATTTGTTTGCTCCTAGCAGGTACATTTATATTTAACTATAGAGAAGGCTGGTGACTACAAATTGCCTACTTTGATGCTACATTGTTTTATGATACATGAGGTAATATGGCTACTTATTTCTTCCTACTCCAGAAGCAGCCATTTTAGGCCTTTGCATGGAAGCAGTAGTCGTCATGAGGACAAATTTCAAAAGAATTTGTCTGGGTAACTAAATTACTTTGTGTAAACTCTCCAAATTGAAAAGTGCCCTCATCTTAGCAACCAAAAGTATACGGACAAAGGGTCGGGTGATGTGCAGGGATTTCATCTTGAAATGACTGCATGTGTTTTATCACATGTACTTTTCTCCTGCAGTGAAGCAGATGCAAAGTCCTTGGGTTACTTGTCCCAGCCGTCCCTGAATTTTCAAAGGGAATGCCTTAGGGAGCTTCCCTGCAATGACTGTGGTGTGCTAAAATTCTCCTCAATATGTCCACCGACGTGCTTACCATTAGCTTTACCTAAAGATAAGGGGCAGAGCAGCATGAACAAGGTAGTAGGGAATAGCAGAAAAAAGGCGGAAGGGGGGGTTTCTTAGGTGGGAAGAGGGAGGCAACGTTGAGGAGCTGTAGGCTGACATGGTGGATGCAATAGTAAGCAAGCAATTGACTGGTACCTGATGACTGGTAAGCAGACCCTAATGTGGTCCACCAGTTGTCCCATGAAATTTTATAATTGTCTGTGGCTAGATGGGATAGATAAGTACACAATGCAGAAAGAGAGCCAAAGAACCAAAAGTGGTGCCATTGGGGCTCCAAGCAGAAACAGTTGCTTAGCATGACGTGTGTGAGAGCAATGCATCTGTGCCCAGATCAGGTATCAGAATTAGCCTTCTAATCCCTCATAGCTATAGTGGCAGTGCTCAGAAATGCTGATAACATAACAAATGGTCCCTTACCCTGGGTTGCTGCTATGGATTTAGGTGGCTAGATCAGCCCTTCCTTTAAAAGTTTATCTTGGCATCCCTGAGAAAGGAAGTTAGATGACTAGCACTGATTTTCAGTGCTAGCTGCTTAACTTACGGGCCGATGCAGTAAAGTGCACTCAGGACGAGCGCACTGTTAGTCTCCGGTTGGACACGCGTTTTCGATGTGCTATTTTTACCCCTTATACAGTAAGGGGTAATAGCGCATGGAAAACCCTCCCGAAACTAATAGTGCCCACAACATGCAAATGCATGTTGATGGGCCTATTAGTTAGAACCGCTCGATTCAGAAAGTAAAATGTGCCGCACATTTTACTTTCAGAAATTAATGCCTGCCAAAGGCAGAAGTTAATTTCAGCCGGCACCGGGAAAGTGTACAGAAAAGCAGAAAAAACTGTCAGCGGGTTCAAGAATCAACGCCGGTAAAATTGAGCGTCAGCTGTCAAATCCGGCTAACCCTTGGCACAGCGAGAGAGCTTTGCCAAAACCTGGGCTGCTATCCCTATACAAGGGACCTGGTGATTCCCTTCAGCTCCCCATTTGGAAAAAATACAAAACCTGGTCAGGCCTGCAATATCGTACCCCACTCCCGGCACCCTGATCTCAGTAAAAATGTCCTACCTCCTCCTGTAACCGATAATACTCTCACTCCCTCACACCTTGATCTCAATAAGATTCCCCCTCCGCCCTCCCCCCCCAAGGCAGCATGCGATCCCCCTCCCATGACCTCGATCTCAATAAGAAGTGAAAGGAGTGGGAAGAATAGCCTAGTAGTAAGAGCAGCAGGCTGTGAACTAGGGAAGTCTGGGTTTAAATCCCGCTGCCTCTGCTTCTGACCTTGGGCAGATCACTTCAATGCCCTCTATTGCCTCAGTTATAAACTTAGGGGGGTCATTTACTAAGCATTTTCCCCATAGACACAGAATAGGAGAAAGCATTTAGTGAATATAGACCTTAGATTGTAAGCCCTCTGCGAATAGTGAAATGCCTACAGTACCTGAAGGTAATGTGCTTTGAAGTATCATGAAAGGTAGAATATGTATGAGAGAATTAAAAAAAAAACCCAAAACAAAAACCCTCCCCCTTCTAGCAGCCCACAATACCCTGCCTTCTCCTGCAGCTGCTGCCCCCCCCCCCCCCCGCCCCCAGAAAAGCAGCAGGAAGAGGTATGCCTCTACCGCCTCCCTGCCTCAGCAATGAGTTTCTAAATAATGCTGGTAGGAGGTCTTGTAACAAAGCACTACTTACCAGAGATAGGAGGGACTTGGCCCTGGAGCAGGGAAGAGATACAGGGAGTGGGCAGGGTATTGCAGCCTGATTGGGGGGGGGGCAGGGTTTATTGAGATCAGGATGCTGGTGAGTGGGAAGAATATTGCGAGCTGACAAGGATGGCGGAGGGGCAATTTCTATTGAGATTGGACTTGACCAGTGGAAGGAAATTGGGGGGCAGGGGTTGCGGCTGAGGAGGTTGGGGGGCGGGGGGGGGATCTGTTCAGGTCAACGACTACCTGATTTTTTTCCTACTAGGGTTACTCAGGGTAACTTTTAACTGCAAACGTAGCTTCCTAGGTTTGGCTGACAATTAGCTTAATCCTAGCCAGCTAAGTACAGGCACTCAGCATTTTTTGAAAATTGTCCTCAATATATGAATAGTGTGAGTTGCAGATGGGGGACACAAAGAATGTAAAGGGGAAATCTATTAAATATTACTTAATTAAAAAAAATTACCTCTGCAGACTTCTGGGAGATCAGTTTTGAGAATCTTGTTTGATTTTGGGTGAAACACCCTGCGTTTAGGATTTAAGGGCAACTCTGCATTCTCCAGAATTTCTGATCCTGTGTTCTTGCCTTGTTGCTACCTTTATGGATACTTACCTTGCTCCTCATGGGTTTCTGCCTTCATGGATAATTGCATTTTTCCTTCCCTTGACTGGCCTCCTGGCGTTTCCATCTTGGCAGGAACTGGGCTCATACACTCCTCTGCTTCCTCGTCGGGGTTTTGCAGCAGATGGGGGTATAAACCAGTTAGGTAGGCTCAGTCAAAGCCTGACACTTCACCTATCTTATTTATTTATTTATTTATTTATTTCGGATTTTTATATACTGACATTCTCAATACAAGTATCGAATCAGGTCGGTTTACATAGAACAAAACTGTCGCAATAAAGGCGTTACATTAAACAGCGTTTCTTAACATAAGAGTATCATTGTTAACCCATGGTATCATTGTTAACCCATGCTACATTTTTTATTTAAAAAAAAAAAAAAAATGTATTCCATAATTGGTTATATCAATGGCTGCTGAATGTTTTTTTTTGCTGGAAACAGAAGTCCATGTTCAAAAGGTTTGTCTGGCTAACTTTCGGAGTTAACAGTACAACCCCCAATGTGTTCATTCCCTACTTCCCCCAAGCTGGTTAATATTTTGTCCTGGAAAATTGTTGCTAGGTAAAAAGTCAGCAGTGTTCGGGACATTCCTGAGGCACGGTTTTAAATTTGTCCGAGCAGCGCTAATATTCAAGGCTAAAGTTACTTTTGCCTGGGTAGCTCTAGACCATAATATTTAGCTGGCATGGATCCGGGTTGAATATCTGGGCAAAGCTGTCCAGGTGACTTTGTACAGACAGGGCCGGCTGAACGTCAACCTCTCGGTGTTTTGTAGAAAGCTGGGGAAGAAAGATGATGATGAAAAAGGTTCGCACAATAGGCTTTCTTCATCCCAGATCTGAACTGAGACAGATTTCCTGGCAAACTCTTACTTAATGTGTTCAGCTTATAAAAATATTTGTGATTATATTATTGTAAGCCACGCTGGTCATGATTTAGATTTGTGGGATATAAAAAAAAATGTAAATAAAAATAAATAAAATCCTGTGTTTAAAAAGAAGCTGCTTGATGGTCTTACATAGCTTGTAACAGCTGCATAAGCCCCACTGTGCACCATTTTAGATTAGCCCCTTCTCAACCCCTACTCAGCAGCAATGTGCATAAGTTTCCTGATATGCAGAGACATTCTCCTGACATCACAAACCAAAGTCAGAAAACATGGGTTTTTTTGCATTTGATTTGAGTAATCTTCAGTTAAAGGAAAAAAAACTCATAGTGGCCCATGCAGTGCCCCTGAATAGAGCACACAATGCTGATTCCTAATGAGAAATAATGTAACAAATCAGAGGGCACTGTTGGGGGTGAGAACTTTTATTTCTTTCAAGGCAAAATTATTTCAAATCATAAGCCTACTTAGCCTGACTTCATTTTTATAGTGATACAGTAATGACTGCAGAAAAGGACCAAATGGTTCATGCAGTCTGCCCAGCAAGTTTCTTAAGGTAGTAACTGCCACTCAGAGCAAGTTACCCCCTTGTTTCTCTTAAGGGTAGTAACTTCCACTCCGTCCAGTTATCCCCAAGCCGTAATGTAACCCATAAAAATTGCAGCTAGCAACATTTTTCACTGGGTGATGAGCTTTCTTGAAAATTCCGACAGTGCTGCTTGATGTGCTTTGCTTATGGGCTTGGCCGTAGAAGCCGCTCTGTGCTTTTTCCTTTTTCTTCGTATCAGTACCCCAGACCATCAGAGTAGTGGCCCTCTTGGTTGTTATCTGAATCCAATTCTCCTTTTCCCTCTGCTGTCGAAGTGGGGAGCAATGCTGCAGTTTCATTAAAAGCATCAAGACTTATTGGTTAAGGGTAGTAATCTCTATGCCTTCTGCTAGGAGTAGTAACTGCTGCACCAGCAAATTACCCCCCATGCACGCTTTCTTCATTTCCTTTAGGACCTGGTCGTAGAAGCAGTCCTGTACTTTTTCCCTTAAGTCTGCGAATCCGTATCCCACACTGAAGAAGTCGGGGCACTCGGTTCTTGGTTGAATCCAAATCCTGTTTCCCCCCCCCCCCCCCCCTACCATCATCTAAGCATTGAGCAATGTTGCAGTTGCATTAAAAGCATCAAGGCTTATTGGTAAAGGGTAGTAATCTCCATTCCCTCTCCTAAGGGTAGTAACTGTTGCACCAGCACGCGTTTCTTCATTTGTATCTTCTAGGCATCTAAGCAGGGAACAGTGTTGCAGTTGCATTAAAAACATCAAGGCTTTTATTGGTAAAGGGTAGTAATCTCCATGCATTCTCCTAAGGGTGGTAACTGCCACACCAGCAAGTTAACCCCTGTATCCTCTTCTTCATTTCTGTCCTCTAGCCTTAGAGATCCACAGTGTTTATCCCATGCCCCTTTAAATTATTTGTTTTCAGCTTCACATCTCCTCTGGAAGGGCATTCCAGGTTTATAGCTATTGCCACATGATAAAGGTAAACTCTCTATGTAAGTGTGACCCACAGTGGCGCCAAAAGAGAAATGACAGCCTCTGGCTAGTTGGGAAAGCCTATAAATATCTCAGCAAGATGTGCCAGTCTGTTTTAGAAAAAGATCAGGATAGGTTCAGACACAGGGCATTAGCAGTAGATAAACATTATGACACAAAGTGACACAAACCTTAATGATCTCATAATGGAAGAGAGAAGCAGGCAAAAAAAAAAAAAAAATTACATGCACATTACTGAGCACTGTCATTGAGCCTGGGGGTCTGTGAGTTGTATCATCGGCCAAGTATCATTTGTCAGTGAGGGGATTTTAATTTGTGGGATGGTCTGAGCCTTCATATGATTTCGGTGGCAGCAGTGCAAGAGTGAAGGGACTCCTAGGAATCTAAGTGTAACATGTAAGTGTAACGTATACTGAATTGCATGGCGTGACTTTTAATTTAGCTCTGTTTGCCACATACTGTGTTGATGTAACTGTGCATTCCTCTTTTTTTTATGTAACTGCTGATGTTTGGGGCTTAATCTTGAATCTGCAGTACTGCACAATATAGACAGGAGTTACACAGGTTAATTGAAAATGTGCTATAGTAAAATCCAGTGCATTTACAGAGGCGATATGCCACCATACTGTTGTAGCAAATGAATTTGCTAGAGTAATATTCTACAGTGTGCCACAATACCTTTTGCAACAACTTTGACACATTTTGGCTGTGGTATGAAAAAACAGCATTAGTTTGAGGTAAAGAGAATGCTGGCACAGAGGTCCGGCTGCTCGCAAGCAATAATTTAGGGGGACCCAAATGATCCAGGATAATTAAATAGAAATGAAATGAAATGACGGCAGAAGAAGACCAAACGGCCCATCCAGTCTGCCCAGCAAGCTTCACACATTTTTTCTCATACTTATCTGTTTCTCTTAGCTCTTTGGTTCTATTTCCCTTCCACCCCCACCATTATTTTGAAACCATCCTAGATTTTCCTCTGCCATCCCAAGCACTTTTGGGTTTCACGCTCCTGTTTAAAGACGGGGAGGGCAATTTTCAAAGACATAAAGTAGTTTGACTAAAAAGTTGCAGTCCTCAGATGTAGCTAAAAGTGCCCACCAGTCCAGTAGCATGCATGCTTTTAGTCACATTGAAAAGAGGCAATCCCCTGGGCATGTTTAGGTCAAGGGAAGAAAACGGCACACACATTTTGTTTTCAAGTGTACTGCACGTGTTTTGCCCTCCTCCTCCCCCACACAAATAATACCTGGAAACTGTATGCGGATGCATTTAACACACTTACTTTGCATTTACTTTTTTTTTTTTTTAAAGAGAAACACAGATAGTTTCTTTGTGAATATTTCCCTAAAGTATACGCATTAAAAGCTTCAACTCAGTTTGCAACAAGGTAGATTATTTGTTTGAAAATTTCCTCCAAAAAAGGAGTTATACAAATTTCTGAAATATTTTGAGGATGGCCATGGGAAGAAAAGCGTTGACCAAAAATGTTCTGTTGTCTGTCTGTGGAAGTCATCGGGTTACTCTGAGATAAGGTTACTGATAAGTGCCATGTCAAAAGGGTCAGGCTGAGCTGGTTCTGCCAGGCTGTCATATGTTGATTTGGCACACTTCCCATAATGCCTCCATCCTTGCAGGCTCCCTTCTTCTGCTTGTCTTTACTCATGGAAGGAATGGACTCACCTGGATCAACAGGAAACTCTTCCAGTCTCTCTTTTGAAGTTGATCAGGCTAGGGAAGGAGGAGTATGCCTGGTTTAAAATGTCTATCTATTCCTGTAGCGAGAGCAGCATCCTTGGATAATGCGAACAAGTACATGGAAACTGTTCTGTATGGGATTTACAAATCAAATGGGGCTGTATTAGCAGTGTTTCAATGTATATTCCAGAGCCCCTGTGAAAAGGGATCAATAGTTGGAAAGAGAGGACTTGATGTTAAAAAGATAGTTGTGGGTTGCCGTCTGCTGTAGGTCGGATAACCAAGTTCTTAGCAAACATTGTTTCGGGCTTGTGCACTGTCAACTAAGATGTGTGGGGGGCCTCTGTCAAGAGGGACCTCTGGCATAAGCAGTGCTTGGTTGAGTTTTCCTGTAAGGTATACCAGATGTGGTTATCCTTTCAAAGTAAACTTCTATTTGGCTTGCATCTGAATAAAATCATGGAAGATCTGGCAGAGAGTGAAAGGAATCTCTTGTCACAGGAGACCCAGTCTCAGAGGTGCTTTCTTCACAGACATCTTCAGAGGTTTAGTTTGAACCCCACAGGAATTTCCATCCTTTTAGAATTAAGAGAAGGGGAAGTAGGCAGGAGCCAGAAAAGCACTCTTCAAACAGCATTCCTGGCACTCTTGTCTTGAGACAAGCGTAGGGGCTGATAGGTGAGGGAGAGTTCAGTAGTATTGAGCAGTTTGAAATGAAGCAGTAAGAGACAAATGGTGTTCAGTGTGGTAAAAGAATGCTACAGAATCAAGTTTTGATCTTTGTTTAGACCGAGGTTTTTAACCCCAGATTCCCAAGAGACAAGGAATAGGGAGAAGTGCTGAAGGAAACAATAGGTCCTCTGTTAAACATAGGAGCAGTAACTCTACTAGCAGCAGAGAAATTTTCAAGTGTCTATTGAAACTTTTCCAAAGAAGTCTGAGGGTTCTGTGGTTCAGAAGAGTTTTTTTTTTTTCATTTGGATTTCACATCTTCTGCCATTTGTGGAATCAGATAAAATATATTTCTGCACTCCTTGGATCTTCAGGATTCCTGTTTCCACATTCCCATCACAAAGTATTACCAGAAGTATGTGACACCACTTAATGATGGCTGGTCAACACAGAGCTTCTCTATTAAGATTTATCATCAGCTCAGGGAGGTTAGCTTGAAAGCTTGTGCATGCATGCCCATATACACATGTACATAGCTGCAAGCAAATCTAATCTAGTATTTTATAACCTGTGCGACGTACGCAGGTTATTAAAATATGTGTGAATACACCTGGAAACATGTACGCACATGTAAGAAAACACACTCATACATTGTTTTACTTATGTGGATAAGTTCAGAGTTATCCAGATAAGTAGTGTTTTATCTGTCTAAGCCAGATAAGCCGGATCAGTCTAAAAAAACACTACTTGTCCCGTTATCTGACTTAGGTCTAAAACGTGCTAGCTACTTAGCCAGATAGCTAGTTATCTAGCTATCTGGCTAAGTAGCAGCACTGATAAATCAGAACTTGTTTGGATAAATGTCCCTACTTAGCTGGATAAGTCAGAACTTGTCTGGATAAGTGCCAATTTCAAGCTCTAGCCAGATAAATTGGAATTTATCTGGATAAATAGTGCACAACTGCTATATTTGCATATTTTTGCATCTAACTTTGAAAATATATGCATGGAGATTTTACCTGCATAACTTACATGAATTTCCCCTTCCCCCATAAGTTGGGAGGTTTTCTAACATGCATGCAGCAATGAAATTACCAGTTTTACAAATTAGTCTGTCAGATCACCTAGTCCATCTGCAGTACACCAGGACTCTTCTGGCTCTTCAGCCTGAATGCCTCCATTTCACCCAGACCCCCCCCCCCCCCATCTGTATTTCTTTTTTAAGCCATTTACAATCACTCATTCCAGATATAGAGCAGGTGTAAACATACCCGACTAAGCTGCCAAATTTCTCTTCATAAATTGCTTATAAAATAGCATCTTCCCTACTTGTTGGTCCTGCTCTGGCCCACCACTTTTTTTTTACACACAAATGTACTCGTGCACCCTTACAGGTGTATTTTGAGGCTTATAAAATATATACGAGTATATGCTATGTACATGCATATGTGCTGATTTTTATGCCCAACACTTTGAGGGTGTTCACAGACATGTTACTCTAATAGCAATGCAGAAACAAGGAGTCTTAGTCTTTATCTGGATGATCTGATAATAAAAGCCACATACTTTTTGGTGGCAATAAAGGGCAGAGACTGGGTTGCAAACTCTTTGCAAGATGATGGCTGAATAATCAGTTAAGATAAGTCATGTCACCATCTGTTGCAGGATCTGTGTCATGTGGGAGCAAGATTTGTCACTCAAAACAATAAGGTAACATTGCCAGGGGACAATGTGATTTGTCTGACTGAGGAGGTCAGACACACAAGATCTTGGAGAGTAGCAATGATAGCTTCATGGCAGCAGTGATAGAAATAGTACTGTGCACTAGGTTCTATATGAGAGCACTAAAACATCTGTTGCTAAAGCGATGAAAGTCACTGAGAGGAGATACAACTCAAAATGTTCATTTATTTCAAGAACTTGTCCTATCTTTGACTTTGCAAACTTGAAAAGACAATTCATTTTGACAGATAAAGGTTTGACTAGATGGGGAGCCAATATGTTAAGAGTTTCAGCTCAAGCAGTTGTTCTTAGGAAAAGAAAAAGCTGCACATGAATATTCTGGAAATGAGAGCCGTGGGAATGCTCCAATAGTCTTCTAGCAAAGGATTGTGTTCATAGCTGCAGTTCTGATATGTAAATCAAATAGATGGGGTGACCAGACAATACTCGAGATGCAGATACACTGCAGATCTACATAGTGGCATTTGTGCAAAAATTTTCTTTATGTGGGTTCACAAAAAATATAGTGAACACCTTAAGCCACTTAAGAAGTGGCTTAAGGTTTGGTATGGTAAAAAATGTTCCTGTAGCATGATGGTGATATTCTTAAGGTGTGGTATGGTAAAAAATGTTCCTGTAGTATGATGGTGATATTCTTTTTGCATGGAAACCTGAAAATGCATTAGCTACATAGTATCAGCATGTCAGGGAAATCTAAATATCATGAGAATGCTAAACTGAGTATGCTCAGTTCCTTTTTCTTTTTTTTTTTCCTGGCTTCTAAGGGGTGTATGAGTAAGGCTGGTACATGGGTGATAGTGTAGAGGGGAATTGGAAGTGTTAGCATCCAGTGTCCAACAGTGGCCATAGGTAGCTGGACTTAATGGACCCTTGATCGGACCCAGTATGGCATATCTTATGTTCTTATGTTATGTTCTTAATTGAATTCCTCCCAGTTACATTCCAAGAATGTCCCTAACTTATTTGGCTAAATTCTAGTCTAACTTATTATCCAGCTGGAATTTAACCAGGTAAGTGCCCAGATCTTCATTTAGCCAGATGACTTCTGAGTTATCCAGCTAAATGCTTTTGAATGTGGACCTCAAGATTTTTATACCACCTCCCTGGACCTCAACAGAATGCAGTTTACAATTGTATGAGTCAGCATAATACATAATATAAAATCAACAATAATAACAGGCAAACAACACAAGAAAAGCAGACAGGACAACCAGCATACATAAAGCCATTCACTAATCCCTCCAGATGACAAAGTAGGGCAGCCATTGACACTAGTGACCTGAAACTTCACCTCAACCGGTAATTTATCTACATTGTCTTTTTTGCACTTTAAAAAAAAGCTATAAGGTACTAATGTGACTTTACTGTATGATGACTGAATTTTGATAATTCTAGTATAGTGAGTTTTTCAGTTTTATTTATTGATTTTAGGATAATTTAATGCTTTTAGGTTTTTGTGTATTTTAGTTTTATTAGTTTGGTTATGTTATACACTGTGCTTATTTATTGCTGTGTATAGGTTATGTTTAATTGTAAACTACTTAGATTTTATTGTGATAGGCAGTATAATAAGATAAATAAATTAAAGTGGAGAGTTCCTTGAGATCAGAAATCTGACATGAGTGCATGTTTACAACAATCTGTCTTCCGTGTCAGTAAGGATGTGGACGTAGTTAGATACAGAAGGAAACATGCAAGGGGGAGACATAGGAAGGAATCTGACTGCCCTAACACAAAAAGGTATTGATATAATTCCCCTTACTATAATCACTCTCTGATAAAAGCACTGTAGTGGCAGCACCACACAGTCTGCTAGTACCTCAAAGCTCACAAAAATGAACTGTACACTCAAACCACAACAATTAATTAACAAAAGCTTTTTAGGCTCAAAGTGTAGTTCATCTTCAAGTCTCGATGCCTACAGTGGTCTTTATCCACAATTATAATGTCCATGACAGTGAAGATCTTTGTCCTCATGTAACCTATAGCTTGGAAATGTATTTATTGACTGTAGTAGAGGCAAATTTATTTTTGAAGTGCTTAAATGTGTGTCTTCTGTCATCTTTCCTCCATCTCCTTCTCCTCCATGTTTCCCTTGTCCTGGTGGTACCCTGTGAAAACTTTCTTTTCACATTGGAATGGAGTGTAGAGGAAGGGCAGGGGAGAACACTGGAGGTAGGCTTTTGTGATTAGACAAGGGATGAGGCTGAGCCTCCTGCAACCTTTGCAGTTCAAGATGAAGTCACTGAACACCTGCAGTATTCAGTGGCCAGACTAACCTTAGCAATGACAGCAACAAGCTTGAGAATCCTACCAATATCTTGGAGCCTGTCCGTTTCCATGCTAGTATGAATCCTCTATTTCTTGTACTTTGTGAGGTATGGAGAAATGCTTGAAGACCCTTTGTAATGTGTGTAAGAATTTGTGTCAGCTTTGTTTTTGTTTTGGCAAAGAGAATAGTGGCCAAATGTATTCATCCACAAAGGCCTATGGATAGAATTGTACAGTAGCAAAATTCAGGAATGTGGAGAAAACCAACACACAATTGATAATCAAACAAGTCCAAACAGTGTGTTGTAGAGTATACTGTCCCAAAAAATTCAAAGACCATAGACTTAGTTTTTCGTTAGCAGAAAGTTTATTCAGGCTTCAAACATATTATTGGTTAGGAGGTGTGTCCCCTGACACGGACTATGTTTCGCCAGGAAGACTGCGTCAGGAGGGACGAAGTAGGTTCAAACACCTTTATATAAAATCAGTGGAGGTAAATACAAGTATATTACATCAATTCAGAAAATTCAAATATGTTATAACAACTGACTCACCCTTATCCACCTGTTTATTTACACCATCATAGCATTCTAATAGATCCTGTTTTGTAACATGCATGCATGTACACACATGTGTTATAAAATGACTGGGTCCTTTGGCACGAGCCAGCATGCGCGCGTACATGTGCACCCATGCAGCTATTTAAAAGTTACTGTCATTGTGTACATAATGTTAGGATAATTTTTCTCTATGTACATAAATTTACACTTGGCCACATTATATTTTATTTCCCCTATAGATGCCCAATTCTCGAGTTTTGCAAAGTCCTCCCGCGGTTCCTCACAGTCTGCTTGTGTTTTAACTGCTTTGATTAATTTTGATCCCCTCACTTTGAGCTCCTTTTACTAGGTTGTTAATAAATAAACACTGGTCCTAGTACAGATCCCTGGGGCACTCCAGTATTTACCTCTCTTTTAGGAAAACTGACCATTCAGTTCTACTCTGTTTCCTTTTTAACCAGTTACTAGTCCACAGTAGGATTTTGCTTCCTAAACCATGACATTTTAATTTCCTGAGGATGAAACAAATTTTATCGAATACCTTCTGAAAATCCAAATATCTTATAACTAGTGGCGTACCTAAAGTATTTGGCACCCTGGTGGATACTTTCCTTTGGCACTCCACCCACCCCCAGATTCACTCCTCTGTCCCTCCTCCCCCCCCCCCCCCAGTGATCTCCAGTTCCCCTCTCCCTCACACAGGCTCTCTCTCTTGCACACACTTTCATACACCTCTTCACACTGCTCCCTCTCTGACACACGCATACACACACACAATCTCACTTCCTAATCCGCTCCCATCAGAAGCACAGCAGCAGTTTCCTCCTTCAGCCCCCACGACAGACGGGGGGCTCTTCATTTTTCTTGAGGTGGCACGAGGGCTGGTGCGGCTCCACGTCCTGCATCTGCGGTGGGGAGGGTGGGGGGCAGCGCTGTTGCTCTTCCTCCTGCTTCAGGCCACAATTGCATGACCTTTCTTTCTTCCTGCCCGCGTGGACCCATCACTTCCTCTTCTGGGCTGCAGGGGGCAGGAAGAAGAAAAGAGTATGCAGTTGCCAGCTCCAGCCCTGTGGCACTCTAGGCAGCCGCCCAGTGCTCCTAGCGCTCTTGGCCCAGAGGCCTCCCTCTTTTTCTAGCACAAGCGGGATGGGCTCCGCTCACGTCTGCCGCACCCCCCCCCCATTAGTACGCCACAGGTTATAACAACTGACTCACCCTTATCCACCTGCTTATTTACAGCTTTGAAGAATTCCAATAGATCAGTAAGGCACAACTTCTCTTTGCTAAATGCATGCTTGCTCTTCCCTATTAAGCTATGTTTATCCTTGTGTTGGGCAAATTTGTTCTTAACAATAGCTTGTACAGTTATACCTGACCTATGGCAGTCTTCTTCATCCCAGACTCCTTTTTAAAAATTGGCTTTACATTAGCTATTCTTCAGTCCTTGGTGACAGATTTGAATGATAGGTTACAGATTGCCATTCTGCTTTGAAAGCATGACAGTTCAAGTCCCTCCATTTAAAGTGTTCCAGTGCAATGCAAATTTGTTTGTAGTTTCATCATTGGAGAATTTGGAATCTTTGACATGTTCTAATTTTCACTATCTCAACCATATTCAGCTTCCTTTCTCAAAGTACAGTGCTTACAAGTTAAGAGGGCAGCCTTCAGACTGGTGCAAAGTCGACAGGCACTTCTTACCAGGGGCCTTTGCTCTGAGTTATAAAGAGAAAGTACGCGCATCCTTTTATTTTGAAACTTGCTGTGGTTATAAAGTACCCATTGACTTCTTCACCTGCTTTTTGTGATGTTAGATTTTCAGTTGAAAAGAAAAGTACATGTGCATATATTGGACACATGGAAACAGATGCAAAGAGGGGCTAAATTGTCATAAATCTGAAACTGGTGAGCAGCAGCACCCATTGTCGAGGCTACAAAAAAGAATAAACTTCAGATCTCCACATAAGGAGTGTAATCTCAATACCAACCCAGCTCTTGCTCAACTCCTCTCATCCTAAGCTTCAATCATTTAACTGTATGCACAAATATTTATAAGTGGAACATGTTAGTTTCATACATTGCCACACTAATTACCATCCAGGTTACCGTGGCTTCAACCATGAGGTGGTTGGATGACAATTAAAGAAAATACTTCGACATGAAAATACAATTCCAACGCTTTATTTTCGAATCCTGTCATTTAATATATGCGGCTAAAAGTTCCCAGGTTGTGGAACAATACATGTACTTTTTGCCTTTTTGAGAGAAAGCAAATTTCAGACCACCAACTTAACATGTGTAAATTGCTATTGTCCTGCATAAATGGCTTTGAAAATTAGCCTCTAAGTAAATATCCCTACTTAAAGCATTGGTTTATTTGCTTTAATGTGACAGATACTGTTGTTCTATTTTGCAATCTTAATAGATCTTTTTCTTATCCGTTCTCTCATGTCTCTCTGATTTTTGGTTGCTTCAATGTAGTATTTGTCATGTTTGCAGGCAAGATGGAACCTCCAAAGCAATAACAGGAGTCGCCCAAATTTGCCAGCTTCCATGAGACAGGGCTAGTAATGTCTGAACAAGGAGCTACAAGCAGTACCGCTGGCAGAAATACTTAAACGTGAGTGTTCCTGCTCTCCATTATGAATGAGGTTGGTTGCATGTGTATAAACTCAGTGGAGCAGCATTAAGGAGGAGGCAATTATCAAACTGTCCATATCTGGACAAAGGCCAGGCTTATTGTTTACCTTCAGGCATTGCAAAAGTGTGCATGCACTTTCCCTTTAACACTCGCTGTTGGGTACAGGATACACATCGTCACTTGCCTCTGCTTTTTCTGCGGGAAGGCTTTTTGTTGGAAAAGTATACGGGAAGATTTGAAATGCTATAGGTGTGTGCACTTTCTCCCCTGACCGAAACGTGCTCTCGGGAACACCGCTTCCCCCCTGCATGCGGTGCAGAACAGCGCACGTGCTTCTAGCCACACTGAGTGAGAGCAGTTTTCAGCCAGTACATTTTTACCTCCATAAATTGCTTTGAAAATTGACCTCCCCATAACGTAACTGATCAGAAGAAAGGCTCTGGCTTTAATTTCATAGCATAGAAGTCTTAACATCTAAACCCTGTTCAGCAGCTACAAGAAGTCGAATGCCAAACTTTCATGTGCTTTGTTGGATTGCTCTGGCCGTCTCATTCAAGTTGCTCACTGCATGGGACATTTACTTCACTTGCGCATCGGTTTACAGAATTGTCCCTGAATAATAATTAGAATATTATTTCTCCCCTATTCCTAGTTCACTAGCTGCTGTGGAGGATTCTCTGTGCTTTAATGCTTAACCCACAGATGGCTGTATCTGTATTTCTAAAGTACTTTAAGACCCATATTATCATACTTTATTATTAATGTAATGCAAGTTGATATATTTATTTTAGATTTTTATATTCTTTTCGGCACTTCACAGTGTACATCAAAGCGGATTACATTCAGGTACTACAGGTATTTCCCTATCCCCACAGGGTTTATAGTCTAATTTTGTACCTGAGGCAACGGAGGGTAAAGTGACTTGCCTAAGGTCACAAGGAGCAACAGCAGGATTTGAACCCTGGTCTCCAGGTTCATAACCCGCTGCTCTAACTACTAGGCTTCTCCTCCACTCATACATAGTTCAAACGTCTACCACTGTTTTCATTGTTATTGTTATTGTTATTGTTATTGTTATAAGAATGGCTGTAATTCTTTACAAAAGGAAAATGCTATCCACCCATAATATTATAAGTATTTTAGGAGATGTTCCTAATATGTGTGAAAGAAACTACCTTGGACCAGGGACTGTCTCTTGTGTGTATCCATACGATACTGTGTACACCTTGTAGTGCTAGAGAAATATTTAACAGTATTGGTCTAAAATGTTTAATAGTAATGATCTAAAATTCAAATTGCTTACTGATTGCATTTGAGTCTGTAAATGTTTGATGATGGAGGTTTTCAAAACATTTGTTCTTTTTCACTTTTCCTTAAGGCAGAGGTGTCCAGCTCTGGTCCACAAGGGTCAGAAATCAGTCTGTTTTTCAGAATATTGCTGATGAATGTACATGAGATGTATTTGCATATAACTGAGGCAGTTCATGCAAATATATCTCATGTATATTCATCAGGACTATCCTGAAAACCAGACTGGTCTACGGCCCTTGAGGAGTGGAGTTAGACAAACCTGCTATAAGTATATGGCATCTAAAATCTATCTATCAACATAGAGGGATCTATAATCAAGTGAATAAACATCAAATATGATGAAGACAAATTAGTTGGAGAAGATCAGCTTAACGAGCTTGGTAGTGCAAAAGACTTTGTCTTGTTTTTTTCTCTTATCCTCCTGAAGAAGACACAGGATGTGTATAAGCATTGTAGCATAATATTTTCTAGCAATGCTGAGCTCAGTATTCAGAGAGCCGGCAAGTGGCAAATTTATTCAGTCAAGTTACATGCTTAACTTTTCATGGATATTCAGCAGGACTTATCTGGATAAGTTTGCGCTTAATTTAAATGGATAAAGTCATGCACATAATTTTACCTGACTAAACTTGTGCGTGTAACTTTGATGGGTTAGAGCAGTGGTTCTCAACCCTGTCCTGGGGACCCCCCCAGCCAGTCGGGTTTTCAGGATACCCACAATGAATATGCATGAGAGAAAATTTGCATACACTGCCTCTATAACATGCAAATTTTCTCTCATGCATATTCATTGTGGATATCCTGAAAACCCGACTGGCTGGGGGCGGTCCCCAGGACAGGGTTGAGAACCACTGGGTTAGAGCTTAATATGTGAGCTTACTAGTGAAGTGTAGCCTGGCCTCTGCAATGCCTTTGATGCCCCCTCCCCCCCCTTTTTTTTTAACGGATACATTTTATGTGCACAGAAAGTTGTGCACACAAAACTTAAGTAGTCTGGAGGAGGGAAATATTCAAACATCAGGTTTTGTGTGGGTAGATCAAAAGGTTGCCCGCACAAAACTGTAAGCTTTTCAATATCACTGCATATGGAACAAATCCACCAAAACTATGTTCCCGTCTATGGGGCTCATGGCATGCAGTAAATTTAATCACGTTTGAGCAGGCATATCATTTGCTTCTTTTGTAACCAGTTTGCATCTCAGTTTGCCTTCATCAACATTAGATGATTCATCTACAGTGGTTATGAGACCAGGCTATGTACGACAGGTGAGAGATTGTGAATTACATCTTGAGACTGAGATATTGGGAGTTATGGAAATAGTCTACAGCCATTAACAAATTAACTGGCCTAAACTATGTCATGTGGAGCTACCAGATAAAACAAGGAAGATCTTTCTGGAGCTACAATGATGAGCAGGAGCAGAGTGTTCACTTAAACTCCCCAAAGGAAATGTAGAAAGAATTTCAGAAGTTGAACATGCCAAAAGACAGTGGGGGTGATATCCCAAAGTTTTTACATTGGTAAATGCAGTATGAAAATTGTCCCCCTGCCCCCATATGTAGGCAAAAGTATCCGTCCGGTGAAACATCATGCATACCATTACCTACATAAAAAGTGAGCTGGATTAGATTAGGGGAAGAAAGAGTGCGCGATCATTGCATTTTTAAATTACCGCCCATATTTTCAAGTATGCAAAAGTACCTGTGGAGTGCGTGCCCACCCACATGTTCAATGGGGAGTTCTTGTGCACTATTAAAATGGCCCTCAGTAGGTTCAGATGCCACTTGTATTCCAAGAAGAATAATAGCACGAGACTGGCGTAATATGCTACAAAAGCTCCTCAATTTAATCTAGGAAACATTAACTGGAAACCTATTACTAAATGGGAGGTGGAAAAAATGAATATATAGAGGGAATCTTTAAGAATAGGGTGTGATTCTCTCAGTGAGCTAATGCATATAATAATGGAGTTGATTATGTTGCTAATAATGGACTATTTTATGGGATTTAGGGGATGGAGGGAAAAAGGTGGATGGGTGCCTTTATGTAGTTCATCGTGTGGTTATTTAGTGAGCAGTTATAAAAGTGCAAAAATGAATGTTGTCTTTGTAGGTGTTATGTCCAATGTCTCTTGTACCTAAAATAATTTGCATTTTCATGTTGGCCCTTTGACTTGTGTAATATTTCTCCTAGGTCAAGCAAGATGGTAGTCCTCCCAAGTGGGTGATGACATCAGATGGAGCCCGGTACTTTGACTGGTACACTGAGCATGCCCAGCATGCCACTATCCATGTGTCCACGTGGGGTCCCTCTTTAGTATCTTTTTCCTCAAAGCTATCGTCTCGTGAATGTGGAGCTCGCCTGTTTTTTCTTGGAAAACTGCCACATTTCGAGTTCTTCTCAATCTTTTTCCCACATTAGGTCCCTTGACGTCATCCCAGCCTTAGTGGGCATCCTGTTGAGTTTTATGCTCTTTGCGGTCGATTCCCGATGGTGCCGTTCCCCGGTCACCACCAACCATCGACCACTTGTCAGTTGTTTTTTGTTATGGCTTTCGCTGATGCCCCCAGTGCCCTCTGACAATGTACATTACAGATCCCATCAGGTCAGTGTTCTGTGCTTGAGGGAATCTCACAACATCAGGGCATGTCCAGATGACTCCCAAGGGTCACCACATGCGCCTAGATAAGAGGGAGAAGTTGTTCATCCCTAGGAAGTCTGGTCCTTTCACCTTGGCGTCGGGGTCATCGACGCCCCTGGGGAAGTATAGAAAGTATAGTATAGAATTTCCATGCTGGGTCAGACCAAGGGTCCATCAAGCCCAGCAACCTGTTTCCAACAGATGCCAAACCAGGCCACAAGAACCTGGCAAGTACCAAACACTAAGAAGAGCCCATGCTACTGATGCTAGTAATAATAGAGGCCATTCCCTAAGTCAACTTCATTAATAGCAGTTAATGGACCTCCAAGAACCTATCCAAACCTTTTTTAAACCCAGCTACACTAACTGTACTAACCACATCCTCTGGCAACAAAATTGCAGAGCTTTAATTGTGCATTGAGTAAAAAAAATTTTTCTCCGATTAGTCTTAAATGTGCTACGTGCTAACTTTATGGAGTGCTCCCTAGTCCTTCTGTTATCCAAAAGTGTAAACCGATTCACATCTACTCGTTCAAGCCCTCTGTCATATCCCCCCTCAGCTGTCTCTTCTCCAAGCTGAGCAGCTCTAACTTCTTCAGCCTTTCCTCATAGGAGAGTTGTTCCATTCCCTTTATCATTTTGGTCGCCCTTCTCAGTACCTTCTCCATCGCAACTATATCTTTGTTGAGATGCGGCGACTAGAATTGTACATAGTATTCAAGGTGCAGTCTCACCATGGAGCAAAAAGAGGCATTATGACATTTTCAGTTTTGTTAACCATTCCCTTCCTAATAATTCCTAACATTCTGTTTTCTTTTTTGACTGCTGCAGCACAATGAGCTGACGATTTTAAAGTATTATCCACTATGATGCCTAGATCTTTTTCCTGGGTGGTAGCTCCTAATATGGAACCTAACATCATGTAACTACAGCAAGGGTTATTTTTCCCTATATGCAATACCTTGCACTTGCCCACATTAAATTTCATCTGAATTTGGATGCCTAATCTTCCAGTCTTGCTAGGTCCTCCTGTAAATTATCACAATCCGCTTGTGATTTAACTACTCTGAATAATTTTGTACCATCTGCAAATCTGATAACTTCACTCGTCATGTTCCTTTCCAGATCATTTATATATATATTGAAAAGCACTGGTCCAAGTACAGATCCCTGAGGCACTCCACTGTTCACAAGCCTTTGCAGAAATCCAAATAGAATTCATTGAGTGCTCTTTCTCAATCTAATTCTTTAGTCGCCCAATCAAAAAAAAAATAAATCAGATTTGTCTGACAGGACCTTCCTCTGGTGAATCCATGCTGCCTCAGGTCCAGCAACTTACTAGATTGTGGATAGTTTGGTAGCCTTTCTTTCGGCAGCATCTACATTAATTTTCCCACCACCAAAGTGAGGCCAACCGACCTGCAGTTTCTAGCCTCCTCTCTGCTACCAGTCTTATGAAGTGGGACCACAATCGCTCTTCTCCAGTCTCGCAGCACCAGACTGGTTTCTTTTTCCTTGAACTTTTATTTACTTTTTAAGTTACAGACTGGTCGAAGATAGACATTAAACAGTAGAGCAGATTAGGCTGACCCCTGCGGTACCCCAGGGTGGCATTATATGAACTGGAAGTTTGGTTTTGAGCTTTCACTTGATACTTTACTTCTGTGGATAAATATTATTTCTTCTTTCTATCAAAACTGTACTGACTTTGGTCTAAGATTACAAGCATTATAGTCAACTTTTAACTTTGCTTACTTCTACACTACACAGTACGCTTTCAGCGTTATTACCTAAGTAACGCTGGAAGCGTACGCTGGGATCGTGTAGCACAGCGATCTCAGCAGGGCAAGAGGGGTGAGTTTCAAGGTAACTGGGTGGGTGGGGAGGTGCTTGGCTGGGGAGAGGTGGGGGTAGAAGGGACAAAGTAAATATTTTTTAGGGGGCTGGAGGCCTGTGCAGGCAGCACTCATCTTTTGGAAATTTACATTTGTTTTTTAAGATTGGGGCACATTTTTGTGGTGAGAGGGGGGTGGGCATCAGGCCACAAGACTCGTGATAGTGCTACTTACTTGGGTATTTCTGAAGATATCTGGGTAAGTAGCTAGTTATCCGTCCACATGAGGCCAGATAAATTTAGGTCTAACCGACTGTATTCAATTAATGGCCGGTTAGAAATAAAGTTATCCGGCTATATGTATTCAGTGGAATATGGAAATACTAGCTTAGCTTGGATAACTTATCCACTAAACGGTGTACTGAATATAGACCCCCTTGTGTCAATTGGTAAGGTATCATTTATTTATTATTTATTTAGAGCTTTTTTTATACCGACATTCATGATACAGATCATATCATATCAGTTTACAAGGAACAAGGGGGAAATAAAGTTAACATAAACAAAGATAGCGAAAAGTTACAATAAAACAGGGGTACTCGAACTGGGAAGAAGAGGAGCCAGTGGCAGAGGTAACTCGGAACTAAACAATATCAAGTCATGTACAGTATCAGAAGTGGGGTGCATCAACTAGAGAGCCTTGAAGTGTTACTGTAGCTGGGTAGGTCCAAGATCAAGGGAAGGCTTATTGAAATAGCCAAGTCTTGAGTTTTTTTCTGAACGTCAGTAGACAGGGTTCTTGTCTAAGGTCGGGGGGGGGGGGGGGGGGGGGGGGGGGCCATAGCATTCCAGATGGTTGGCGCCGCTGTCGAGAAGGCTCATTCTTTGGTGGATGAGTGGAGTGTGGATTTGGCTGAGGGAGGGGCAAGCCCTTGTAAGCTTCTCTGATGGGTCTAGAAGAGGTGTGCAGAGTGAGTGGGTAGTGAATATCGATAGGGGTCCGGTTGTAAACGGATTTGTGAATGATGGTGAGACACTTGTGTAAGATTCTAAAGCTTACAGGGAGCCAGTGCAGATTTTTTAGGATGGGTGTGATGTGGTCTCTTCAGTTAGAATTTGTTAAGATTCTAGCGGCCGAGTTTTGAAGAATCTGAAGCGGTATGGTGGAGGAGGCGGGAAGGCCTAGTAGAATGGAATTGCAGTAGTCTAATTTGGAAAATATAATGGCCTGGAGTACAGATCTGAAGTCCTGAAAGTACCGAAGCGGTCTGAGTCTTTTTAGCACCTGAAGTTTGAAGAAGCATTCTTTGGTTGTGTTGTTGATGAACTTCTTTAGATTTAACTGGTTATCAATTATAACTCTGAGATCTCTTGCTTGGCTGACCAGGGTGTTGGTGTGGGTCGATTGAAGGTTATCGTTGTAGTTGGGAGATATAAGGAGCATTTCTGTCTTAGACATGTTCAGAACCAGGTTTAGGTTAGTGAGGAGGTAGTTGATATCTTGGAGACAGTTGTCCCAGAACTTAAGTGATTTTGAGAGGGATTCGGTTATTGGGATCAGGATTTGTACGTCGTCGGCATAGAGATAGTGTTTAAGTTTTAGATTCGTAAGCAACTGGCAGAGGGGAAGAAGGTATATGTTGAAGAGTGTGGGGGACAGAGAGGATCCCTGCGGTACTCCTCTTGAGGAGTTGATGCGTGGAGACTCCTTGTTATTGATTTTTACTTTGTAGCCTCTGTTACTGAGAAAGGAGTCGAACCATTTGAAGGCTGTACCTGTTATCCCGATGTCTGAAAGTCGTTTAAGAAGAATGGAGTGATTCATAGTGTCAAATGCGGCTGAGATGTCGAAGTACTAGAAGGAAGGAGTGTCCAGAGTCCAGACCCATGATGAGGTGATCTGTAAGGGAGATGAGGAGGGTTTCGGTGCTTAGTGATTTACGGAATCCATATTGTGTTGGGTGGAGAATGTTGTGGTCTTCCAGGTAGTCTGATAATTGGATATTGACTAGTTTTTCCATAATCTTAGCCACAAAAGGCAGGTTGGAGATGGGGCAGAAGTTGTTGGGTTCCCTATGGTATAGGTTTGGTTTCTTGAGAAGGGGTTTGAGAGTGGCAATTTTTAGGATGTCAGGGAAGATTCCTTGGGATAGTGAGCAGTTTGATATCCGCTAGGTATTTGGAAATGATGTCTGGCACCGACAGGAGTAGTTTAGTTGGGATTTGGTCGAGGGGGTGGTTTGAGGGTTTCATTTTCTTCATTAAAGATTCTATCTCTAGAGTGGATGTAGGTTCAAATGATTCCAGTAATGTTCCGGTGTTTGGAGAGGGAGAGATGGAGATAGGAGTAGAGGTAGAGTTGGGGGGCAGGAGTGTTAATAGGTTAGATATTTTGCTCTGGAAAAAGATTGCCAGTTCGTTTGCCTTCGATTGTGCCTGATTGTCCGGGATGGATGGGGTGGTGGTTTTTGTGAGATCCGATACATAGGAGAATAGAGCCTTGGGGTCAAAGACGAGGTAGTGGATTCTGTGAGCGTAGAAATCTTTTTTTGCTCGAAGAGTGGTGTTTCTGTAAAAGTGTAGGGCTGATTTGTAGGTGGCTAGTGTGCTCAGGCATGGGGTCTTATGCCATTTGTTCTCTCTCTGTCTGAGGTTTTGTTTAAGTTTTCTAAGTTCATCGGAGAACCATGGTTGTTTCCTGTTAGGTGTCTGTCTGATTTTTTTTGGCTGCAAGAAGGCATACTTTGTTCACTATTGATTCTGTGATACTGTGCCACGAGAGGAGAGCTGAGTTGGCATTTGAGACATCTAGGTTGGAAAGTTCCTTTGTTAGGTGCTCACCGAGGACCTCAGGGGAGCAAGATCTCCTGTAGTGAAATGTAGATTGAGTGGGGTGAGCGTTGGGATTTTCCTTTCTCGTGAGGGTGATGGAGATCAATGAATGGTCCGACCAGGGGACTGGTGTGTATTCCGGGGGGTAGAAGGTGAGAAGCTGGAGTTTATGAAGATGAGGTCTAGGGTATGACCTGCTTTATGGGTGGGCTTGTTGATAATTTGTTTGAAGCCCATAGCCTTGAGAGAGGTGAGGAATGCTTCGCAGTTGGTAGAGAGAGGGATTGAGTCTACATGGAGGTTGAAGTCTCCTAAGATCATAGCGGGGGCGTCTAGGTTAATATATTTGGCTATGATTTCTACTATGGGGGAGGCATCGGTGTCCAGGAGACGAGGCGGGGCATAAATGAGGATTTGAAGCTAGTCAGATTTAAACAGGCCTAATTCTAATTTAGAAGCAGACTTGGCTGGTTGTAAAGTTATTCTAAGTTCTTTTTTGGCCGCTAAGAGCAGGCCGCCGCCTCTTTTTTTTTTTTTTTTTGTCTGGGAAGAGAGAAGAAGTCATAAAGATGTGTAGGTAGTTGGTTTATCAGGGCTATATAAGTCTGTTTAAGCCAGGTTTCCGTTATAGCGCAGATGTCTGGTTTTGAGTCGAGGAGATAATCATTTAGAATATGTGATTTTTTTTGTGAGAGATTGTGCATTGAATAGAGACACTGAGAATAGAGCAAGACCCAGAACTTGAGTAAAGGGGGAGATCATGATTGGGATGAGAGATCTAGTAGCGCGGGTCCGGAGTTGTGTGAGTGATTTTTCCTTGGTAAGAGTGCTGTGGTGAAGGATAGGGATTGGGTAGCCTTGTGTCATGTTCCTCTTGTGTTCAGGGGCTGGGCGAGCTTTGAGTGAGCGTCCATCTGTTAGAGAGTGGGGGAGTGGATTGGAGTTCGAGTGAGGGTCCTGGAGAGCTGGAAGAGGATGAATGAAGAGTGGGCATCCGTCTGCTGAGTGAAGAGGATGAGTGTTGAGTGATCGTCCGTTTGATGGTGAGTTGAGCGTCCGTCTGTTGGTGGGTTGAGGAGTGGCTGGAGTCTGGGAGAGAGTCTGGGTCCTGGAGAGCTGGATGAGGATGAGTTAAGAGTGAGCGTCTGTCTGCTGGAGAGTTAGGGAGTGGTTGAGGTATGAGAGAGCTTTCATATGCTGGGGGGTTGGGAGGATGGGTGCCTTGCTAGGTGTCGTTCCGGTGTGCATGAAGGGGCGCACAAAGGGGCAGGCCCCTTTGTTGCACTCCTTAGGCGCATGACACCTAGCGCCGTCGAGTGCCCTTTAAAGGGCTCCGGGGCGCCTGTGTGATGTTGGGCCGAGGTGGGTGGGCTTACCGCTCTCTTTCTTTCTCTCTCTTATCTTCTTCGCCTCAGTCCGGTTCGGGGTGCGCTCCGGTCGTGTTGGGAGCGGGCTGCCTTCGCCTTCCTCAGGCCACCTCCCCTGACCCCGACGGGTCGGCGCCGAGAGCGCTGGGAAGGCCGACCTGGACGGCGAGTAGCAAGGAGCAAAGGGCGCACCTAGCGCAGTCGAGTGCCCTTTAAAGGGCTCTGGGGTGCCTGTGTGACGTCGGGCCGAAGTGGGCGGGCTTACCGCTCTCTTTCTTTCTCTCTCTTATCTTCTTCGCCTCGGTCCGGCTTGGCGTGGGCTCTGGCCGCGTTGGGAGCTGGCCGCCTTCGCCTGCCTCAGGTCCATCTCCCCTCTGCCTGCCTCAGGTCCACTATGATCCTGTCATCTAAACTGCAGCTCGCAAGCCCTTTAACGATCCGGCCAACTGCAACCTCGAGCTCTTCCTGCGACCTTTCCAAGGCATGTGCCTTACAGTATCTCATCTACAAATGGATTATTGGCAACCTGAGCAGAGATGGACAGAGTTTCTGTTTTTCTAGTTTATGAAGGATCATGTTGGTCATGGCACTGAGGAAAGATGAGGAACAGGGAGAGGGAAAGAAAGGCCAACCTGCTATTTATAAAGCTCTTTTGAATACTGTACTAATGAAACTAGACAGCTAGGTTTTACCAGTCAGTTCCATTCAAAGGCTTTAAGCTAGCTAGCTAAATTCTTAACTGATTAGATGGCCTTGAAAATGAACTGCTATGTTTTTAGGTTGATGTGCATATTAATCCCATGTACACGCTATGGAGACAAATGTTTTGTACCTACAGTACATGCTAAAATATAGTGCATCACCCATTAAGTGGTATGTTCATTTTTAACAATCTACATGGTCAAAATTCTAAACACGTCAAGCAGCATTGTCTGAATTTTCAAGTAGGCTTCTGACCCAGTATAAATGTTGGTATGCAAATATATAAGGCTTGGGGGTAATGTGCACTGGCGGCAGCTACTTAACAGAAACATGGGGATAACCTGCATGGAGCGGCAGTTATTGCTGGGCAGACTGGATGGACCTTTTGGTCTTTTTCTGCCATCAATACTACGTTACTATATGTTACAAAATGTTTTGTTGCATTGGTCCTATATAGAGTAGTAGATATGAAGGTCTGTAAATAATTTCCCATATGTGCTGTATACATTTAATAGAAGAAACTCTTAGAACAATCCTTAATACAGTTGTCAAAATGTCATTCTTCAAAAATATTTTTAAATTCTATCACAATAATCAGATATTCTCATGCTGCCTGTCTTGACCTTCACATAAAAGCAGTGCAACACCACCTGTTTCACTTTTGGGTATTGCTGCTGAATGCCAGCTTTCTAATGACACTTTCTCATCATTTTTATATTTGTAGCAATTTATATAGACAGTCTATTATTAATAATGCATTATGCCACAATTTGCATTTTCTATATGCCTAGAAGGGACAATGTCTAACTCAAGTATTTTATTGGTCATGACGTTTTATGGAAATCCTAACTTAAAGGGATATTGAGTTTTTCTCTTCCTGCATAAACCTAGCGTTAGATGTGGAGTTGCTGTGAAAGCCATGGCAGGATTCAGTTTAGTCTTATATATCCCCTTTGACTACTTTTCATATTTAGAGAATGCTCACATCTAAAGGAAGCATAGAGATATTGCTGACCAAGAACTTGTACCATTTTTCCACATTCACATTTATAGATCTGAATTACCACTTGAGTTCTCACTTATCTATTCACAGTTGTTGTAAGACTATAAGACAATAACATAAGATTTCTCATACTGAGTCAGACCAAAGTCCATGAAGCCCAATATCCTGTTTCCAACAGTGGCCAACCCAGGTCACAAGTACCTGACAGGATCCCAAGGGGTAGATAGATTCCACGCTTCTTATCCCAGGGATAAATAGTGGATATCCTCAAGTTCACCTTAATGGTTTATGGACTTTTCTTCTAGGAATTTGTCCAAAAACTTTTTTTAAACCCAGCTACAGTAACAGTTTAATTATGTGTAGAATAGAAAATTATTTTCTCCTATTTCTCTTAAATATATTACTAGTAACTTCATTGTGTGTCCCCTAGTCTTTGTACTTTTTGAAAAAGTAAACTACCAATTTGTGTCTACTCATTCCACTCCACTCATTATTTTAGATACCTCTATCATATTTCCCCTCAGCTGTCTCTTCTCCAGGCTGAAAAACTCTAACCTCTTTAGCAATTCCTTATAGGGGAGTTGTTCCATCCCTTTTATCATTTTGATCACCATTCTCTGTACTTTTTCTAACTCCGCTATATCTTTTTTGAGTTGCATTGACCAGAATTGCACACAATATTCAAGATACGGTCACACTATGGAGCGATACAGAGGCATTAAGATATTCTGTGTTTTATTCTCCATTCCTTTCCTAGAAATTCCTAGCATTCCGTGCAACCCTTAGTGGTTAACCATTCCCTTGTTTTTATCTCCCTTGTTAACAATGTCCATGTTTATTATTGTTCAATGTATTGACAAAGGAAAAGCTTGATTTCCTGCATTTTTTGTTGAAATGTAAACCGATGCGATATGTAAAATCGAACACCGGTATATAAAAATAAATAAATAAAATAAATAAATTCTATTTGCTTTTTTGGCCACTGTTGCACACTGAGCAGAGAATTTCAACATATCTATGATGACACCTACATTCTTTTTCCGGGTGTAACTCCCAATGTGGCACCTTTTTATCGTGTAGGTATAATTTTGGGTTGCTCTTCCTAAGTGCATCACTTTGCACTTGTCTACATTAAATATCTGCCATTTGTATGTCCGGTCTCCTAGTCTCATAATTTTGTTAAATCACAATCCTCTTGTGATTTGAAAACTTTTAATATGTTTATATCAGCAGATTTAATCACCTTACTTGTTCCCATCTCTAGGTAATTTATAAATATGTTAAAAAGTAGTGGTCCCAGCACAGATGCCTGTGGCACTCCACTATTCACTTTTCTCCATTGAGAAAATTGACCATTTTAGACCTACTCTCTGTTTTTTATCTTTTAACCAGTTCTTAGTCCACAGCAGAACATCTCCTCCTATCCTATAACTTTAATTTCCTCAAGCTTGTCATGTGGTACTTTGGATTTTCAGAAAGTGTTTGACAGATACACTACTGTATATCAACTGGCTCACCTTTATCCACATGTTTTACCCATGCCTTCAAAAAAAATGTAGCCGATTGGTGAAGCAAGACTTCCCTTGGTTAAATCCATGTTGGCTTTGTCCCATTAAACTGTCTGTCTATATATTCAGTATTTTTGTTCTGTATAATAGTTTCAACCATTTTTCCTGGAACTGATGTCAGGCTCACTGGTTTATAGTTTCCTGGATCACCCCTGGAACCCTTTTTAAAAACTGGCATTCGTTGATCACCCTTCAATCTTCAGGTACTGGAGCTGATTTTAATGGTAGTTTACAGATTGCTAATAGTAGATCTGTAGTTTCAGTTTTCAGTTTTTAGTACTATGGGATGTATACTGTTTGGTCCAGGGGATTTGCTACTCTTTGTTTTGTCAATTTCCTCTATTACATCTTGCAGATTCACTGAGATTTTTCAGTTCCTATGAATCACCTTTAAATATCACTTCTGGCATGGGTATCTGCTTTACATCTTCTTCAGTAAAGACTGAAGTAAAGATTTAATTTTATCTCTGTTATGGCCTTGTCTTCCCTTAGTGCCCCTTTTACCTCTGAATCATCTAATGGTCCAACTGACTTCCTCACAGGTTTTTCTTGCTTCAAATGTATATGAAAAAGTTTATTTTTGTTGTTTGTGGTTTGTTTGTTTTTTGGGGAGGGGGGGGTTGGTTTTGTTTTTTTGTTTTTTTAATGAGTTTTTGCTTCCACAGCAAGCTTCTTTTTAAATTCTGGCTTTGCATTCCTTATCAATGCTTTGTATCTAATTTACCAGTCGTTATACTGTTTCCTGGTTTGTTTGTTTTTTTCATTTGGATCCCTTTTCCATCTTTTGAAAGATGTTGGTTAGAACAGCCTTTCTCACCTCACCTTTCAACCATGCTGGCAGTTGTTCAGCCTTTCTTCCACCTTTTTTAATCTGTGGAATATATCTAAGGGCCTTCATTTTTGGTTTAAACCAATTTTTACCCATAAATTCCTGCATTCTTTAAAGGTGAAAATTGGGGGCGGGGGCGCCACAGGGGCCATGGCAACAGTAAAGCCTTATTGGCCTGTCACTCTTCCCTGGAGGTGGCCGCTGCTGCAGCCACTTCCTCTGCCCTGATTCTGGTCGCTGACCCTCTATGCTCCTAAAATTAAAATAGGAGGGTCCTGGCCTTGCAGCACTTTTGTCCTTCTTTCTCCTTCTTGGCTGCTGGCACCTGAATGATGTCATCGGGTGCTGACAGCTGTGGAGTAGGAAGAGATTCAAGGTTCTTCAAGACAACGATTCATAGAGTGAGTGACAGCATCACAGTAGTGCCAGGTAAGTGGAAGGGGTGGGAATAGGAGTGAAGGAGGTGGGTGGGAGGGAGTGAAGGTATTGTGGGAAGTAAGAGTAAGGGGATTTTTGGGAAGTGAAGGAGGTGAGTGGGGGGGTCAGGGTGAAGGAATGAGGGGATTGTGGGGGATGGTGTGAATGATAAGGGTGTATTGGGGCAAGGGCGGTGGGGTATGGGGAGAGAGGTTGGGGAGAGGATGGGCTGAAGGTAAAGAGAGGGCTAGGTGAGAGGTAGGATGCTGGAGGAAGAAAGAGTAGGGGTCTGAGAGGGCCTGGTCATCATTTTCGTTAGAAGGGCTCCCTTCTTCACCTTCTTCTCTCCCTTCTGCCCCCTCCTTCTCCTTTCTGCCCTTCCTTCTCCCACTCCCTCCTCTTGATCTTTCTTCTCCCTCCTGCAACTTCTCCTATCTGTACCCATACTTCACCCTCCACAAGAAAAACAACAAAGGGGCCACAGAGCCTTCATTGCTTTTCTTGGAGACAGACCTCACTTCCTGGCCCTCAAACCTATTCTCTCTCTCCTGCCTCCTCTTCAGACCTACACCTACAGAGTTTTTCCGCATATGATTATCCCTCTTCTACATAATTTGTTATAAGACTTGTAGTGCTTCATTTTTTTTCCTGTCCTCGCTTCTGTCCACCTAACTAAACTCCAGTATCCACCTGGAAAAACAAAGAGTAATTTTTTCCAATGATTTTCTTCTGTTTTTATTCTTGTGAAAATAAACCCTGATAAATTCCCTGGAAAAATTAAAAACAAACAAACAAACCAAAACTGAAGGTCCCTAAATTTATCTTGTCTAGGCTTCCAAGATGGTATTTTTAAACAATGTCTATGCCTGATATAAACTCTTAACCTTTGCAGTTGCTTCGTTAAGTTTTTTCCTAACCATTTTCCTCAATGTATCATAGTCTCCCCTTTGACAGTTAAATGCTAACCCAGTAGATTTCCTTAGTGCCCTAAGGCATGATCAGGTTCAAGGTAATGGTCAGGTTCAGGTAGCAGGCAGGTGTAGTCAGGTCCAAGGCAATGGTCAGCACCAGGAGATTAGGCCAAGGATGGATGAAGGCAGAGGAAAAAACACTGGACAAAAGTAGCAGAGCAAGGCTGAACGAGGCAGGTTGGGCAAGGCAAGACAAGGAGGCACTGAAAGCACAAGGCAACACAGGAGACCTGTTGCTGAGGCAAGGTTAGAGTGTGCGGCTGGGTCTTATATACCCAGCCACAAGATGTCATCAGGAGGTGCCAGAAGCTTGGATTTCTGCCATGGGGTCTTTAAGTGGTGACACACCATGCACATGCGTGCCTAGGAAGGATCCGCAGAGAAATGGGTGGTGGCATCCTGCCACAGGATGGAATGTGGCAGCCTGCAGGCTCTGCTGGAAGCTGTGGGGCATCTTGGGAGTGATACCAGTTGTGGACAAATCCTGCAACCGGCAGATGTAATATACAGGCATTTCAAAGTATGCTTTTTGTTTCTTTTGACAACCTTTACCAGTTGACATGGTAATTTGGAATCTTTCTGCTCTCTCTGCTCTTTACTTAGAGGCACCTGGGTTACTTTTGCCTCTATTGCAACTTCTCTCTCGGGTTGCCCTAAATTCTTTGTTTTGTTAGTATCCTTTAAAGACACATAGTAACAAGGTAAATGAGGCAGAACAAGTCTGCCCAGCAATCATTTAAAAAAAAAATGTTATTCTTAGGTTAATTGTTGCTTTGTGGAGGTTACCCTAGTCAACATGGGTTTTCCTTTTCTTCGTCTCTATCGTTTAACCTCTAAGAATTATCTGTGTTTATCCCATGCTCTTTTGAATTCCATTACCATCTTTATTCTCACTGCCTCCTCTGGTAAGGTGTTCCATGCATCCACCACCATGCTTCCTGATGTTGGTCCTGACTCTACCTCCTTGGAGTTTCTACACTTTTCTTTACATTGAAAAAAGGTTTGATTCCTGTGCATTAATATTACCTTTTGGATATTCAACAATCTGTACCATACCATTCCTGTCTCTCCTTCTCTCTAATATATACCTATTTAGGTCCTTCAGTCTCATTTCATGATTCTTTTGGTGCAGTCTCCACACCATTTTGGTCCTCTCGTTCTGGATTGCTTCCATTCCAAACCACATGTTTCTGAGTGACTGTCGGCTTTCCCCCATCATCTAGTTTAAAACCTGCTCTATCTCCTTTTTAAATGCTAGTACCAGCAGCCTGGTTCCACGCTGGTTAAGGTAGAGCCCATCCCATCAGAATAGGCTTCTCCTTTTCTAGAATGTTCCCCAGTTTCTAACAAACCTAAAACCCTTTTCCCTGCACCATCGTGTCATCCATGCATTGAGACTCTGGAGCTTGGCCTGTCTCTGGGGTCCTGTGCTTGGAACGGAAAGCATTTCTGAGAAGGCAACTCTGGAGGTTCTAGATTTCAATTTCCTACCTAAGAGCCTAAATTTAGCCTCTAGAACTTCCCTCCTGCACCTTCCTTTATGCCCACAGGTACCATGACAGTCAGCTGCTTCCCTGCACTCTCTAAATTCGTATCTAGGTGGTGCTTAAGGTCCACTACCTTCACACCATGCAGGCAAGTTATCAAGCGGTCTTGCTGCTCACCAGCCAGCCGACTATCTACATTCTGTTCTAACCTTTCCCTCCTCATCATGGACCCCTGGAAACACATCCTCAGTGTGAGAGGATAAAGCATCACCTGGAGGGCAGGTCCTAGCTACAGGATCACTTCCTGCCACACCAAGGTGTCTGTCTCCTGCCAGGGGGCTTTGATCTTGCAAAGCAACATAACGTCATTTGCTACACTATGTTGGTGATTTTGTGTTATGCTCTCCAAAAGCCATATTTGTGCTGCATTTCAGGAGATTTTGCAATTTATATCATTTCTTTAGAGTGTCCTTTTGGCATCCCACCGAAACATTAGCTGCTTAACTTCAAATGAAGAAGAAAACTGAATAAAAGTGATTTTCTCATGCAGGACACAGCAATTTTTGCATGTAGCATATGTGCATTTTGATCCGTTGCAAAAAGTACACATATTTAATGTGTGGCTGGGGTATGGTGAGTTCCTGGTCCCAGGGCAAGGGGGAGTTAAGAGTACGAGTCTGCACATGTATATTTCTTTTTTGCCTGTCCTTTTTGGCAGGCCTTTGCACTAGTTACATCATAATTCCAACCTAACCTGCTTATTAAGTAAAACTTATGCTCAATCAGACTTTTGCTAAATGTATTCTAATGCATTCTGGTATTTGCAGTCATCCTTTCTTCTGTTTAGAAAGCAGGATTACAGATACTGGTGCATTGGGTTAGGACGACAGTTGCAATAACAGTATGTGTCTAAACTTTCTATTGTTTACATTTACCTTCTTAATAGTTTATCCTTGTCGAGTCATGTATCTTGTTACCCTAATCTAGGGGTGCCTGCAAGTTCCAGCTCTTAAGAGCCAGAATCCTTTCTGATTTTTCCCCATTGCATCTCTGGTCTTGTAGATCCACATTGACTGCAAAGGGCAAAACAACAAATGCAGCGAGGCAATGAGGTGAGATCAGTGCTTCCTCACCTTGTCTCTAATAACATGAAACTTGTGGGCAACCCTGTACTAATCCATGTCCACCAATTTGTGTGTTTCAGCTGAGCTCACTGTTGGACATTAGGTTTAGAGACTAATAAAGCACAGTTAGGTATTTATTGTGTTTTGGGGCAAGTTTATATCTTGATACTGTAAACATAAAAAAATAATCCATGCAAAGTTGTTTCACACTAAACAGCTCAGATAAGCATAACCTGACAAATGGAGAAATTACTGTCTGAAACAAGGAACTTCATATTCTGAAGAAGAATCACAGTGAACTTTTTGAAGGGATTTTTTTTTTTTTTTAGTGAACACTTCTATAGGTGAAAATTGCAATACTCATCTAAAATGTAATTTAAAAAGAAAAAGGGACTGGCCTCTGGCTGGTTTAATGCTGAGTGTGCTTCTCCTAGAGATGACAGAGCTTATGTGCTTTCCGCTGCATCCGGGAGGTTCTGTAGGAGACGGAGTAGGGATCATGCTGTGGCTGTTCTGTTCTCATTGTGCATCGCCGTGGTTCTCTGGGCTGCTTTCACCAGCTGGCTCACGGTAAGAGCCTGTGATTTAGATGCCTGGGATTCTGTTAGCGAAAATGGTTTTTGAAAGAAATATGCTGTTACCTGACGGGTGCTCTTCTTTGACATTGCTGGTGCACTGCAGACTGCATGCAGCCAAAATGCCTGCACTGATCTATTCAGGGGAACAAATTAAGTATTGCACGCTCTGGCATCGAAGTGGTTTTGTGTGATTTATGTGAAAGGAAATGCTAACAAGACCACTGTGGCTACGGATAAAATAGACTTAAACTGTGAATGAAGTCTTGGACTGTGGATGCGGTGCAGCAGATAGCAAGAGCATATGTGAATAATAACTGCATTTTGCAAATTGTTTGCATCTTGTGCCATTCCTATTGAAGGACTGCCAATATGCCACTGCATTGTGAGGTTGCAGCCAAATTGAATTATTAGCTGTATTCTAAATTGAATGTGATTTTGGTCTGCCCAGTCCTAGTCACCTCAGTGACTAAGGACCTTACAGAGTTAGCTCGGTAAATAATGTTGATTCTTGCACCTGTGTGCATGCTTAAAGAGAAACTTGCAGCCTCTTAATAGGGAAGAGTAAAGGAGGACACCCACTAAACATTTGTGACTATGAGAAATTAGCTTAATATTGATATTAGCACTTAAAATGCATCTATTGGCTTGGAAATTGCTCCCTTCTCATCATACTTTCTGAAAACTACTGCCATTTTATTGTAAACATTTTATATCCTCATTAGCCTTTGCTTCTTCGGTAGATATGTTGTCATACTAGTAGATCACTTTTAGGGTTTCCTGATGTGGTTTTATTTTCTCGCTGCTGGAATGGGAAGCAGTGGAGGTGTTGCTCAGTTCTGAACACAGGCCCTTAAAAGCTCATGTACTCCTGCCTCATAAGCTCATGTGTTGCAGCCTTTTTGCTCTGGGTCCTAAAAAGGTATCACAACCTACAAAGCTTCCAGTTTTTTTCCAGGATTTGTATAGCTGCTGGAATTCTGTACTGCAGTGGTTGATAAAGCATATTTGTGTCATTGGGGGGGGGAGACACTTTAGGGTAAACTTTCAAAAGCTTAATTGATATTTAGGCACCTATGTCTGAAAGTTGTTTTCAGAGTCCAGTTTCATTTGGGTTCCTCCATTTAGTAAACATGTCTGAGGCATGTTTCAGTTTGGACTCACAGCTGTTTCAAAATATTAAATACAGTGTCTTTTAAGCATTAAATTCTGCCACATGTTTTCAAGGACGTAAGCAGGAAGGCATTTTATCTGGGAGTGTTTTTACTCGTTTGAAGTTTTAGCATCAATTTACCCTCATTTTGCACAAAAATTGTATTGTTTGACTGTATAGGCATTTAAAGATGACTGAGTTTAGTTTCCTAGAAGGAAACTGACCATCTAAATCATTGTGTCTGAATGCTTGTCTGGCCTTCCTACTAAATAGCGGCATACTCTTTAAAAAACAAAAAAAACAATAATTTTGTATTTTTACTTTTGTATTTTTTTGATTAATGTTTGTTTCTCTTCATTTTGTTTATTTGATAAGAAATAAAAAGGAACCGACCCCCCCCCCCCAAAAAAAAAAATAAACAAACAAGCAAAAGGAAACTAAATGGCCGATATGAAAATGGTGCCAGCCAGCCCTGAGGCTGGACCCATTTTGTTGAAAAAACTGTACAACAAAATAGCATTCTCAAATTAGGATCCGACAGGGTAGGGAGGGACTGGGGATTACTCCTGCCCCATTTGGACTTTGAAGACACCATGGAAGGGGTAAGCAAGTTTCAGCAGGATGGGGGAGGGCCTGGGGGATTTTCAAGTTTTACAATTTGGCAATGCTTTTTATTGCGGTGCAAATGGGAGACCAGGCTAGGGTGGGTGCCTACTGTTTTTAAAATGAAACAAACAATCCAACAGAATTCATTCAGGCTTTGGTTTTGTTTTGTTTAGTTTTGTAATGCTATGAAATGAAACAGGCTTGCGTTGCATTTTGCATGTTTTGAAACAAAGGTACACACCTACTACTAATTTTTGAGCTATTCATTCAATTTCATTTAAATTCATACCACAGATAGAAGCCTGCCCAGTTACCTCATTTCACATTTTTCATATATCCTTGCCCTCAACAGAATTCTTTCTTCATTCCAATAGGGAAACACGCCACTTTAGTTTAAATCTCAAAGATGTCAATGCACATTATGATGTCATTGACCATTTTTAAAGCTGTCCTGCTATTGGTTATTGCCTATGGTCAACAGCTGACCCCATTTTTTGCCTAGTTTCCTATAGGGGAAGGCCATCTCTAATGTTTAATGATATATTTATTACACAGAAATTTATATAAATATTATTACAAGAGTGCAGAGTTTTCCATTGAAAAAGGAAAGTGAGGCATCATGAATGTTTCACCTTGTTTAATCCCTTAAGTATCTTATTAATATATCTACACAGCCTGTGCTTTGTTCCATTTTGTATTTTATTTTATGAATCATATGATTTTTTTTTCTGTTTCCTCTTTCTACATAATCCATACTTTGCTTTTATATTATCCACCTTTTTAGGATTATTATGATATAAACCATTCATTTTGCTAATTGTACCTGCCCCAAAAAGGTGCAGAAGACGATCAAAGCTGGCAGAGAACACATGGGTGATTCTGTTTTTAAATTCCCATGTATGATTTATAGCATGGATGATGAAAAGTCATAATCTGCCTCAAATTTTCAAGGGGAAACATGAGACGAGACGAGACAGATCTCAGTCTGTAAAAATTGCTTTCAGAACGTTAATATAGATTGCTGGTAAATATTTCTGTGTTATACATACTAACTTCAGATTTTAGTAAATCTGTCACAGTATATAATAATGCTTATGTATGGTTCTTCTCTTCACCATCCAATATAGCTAAGTGTTTAAAAAATGTTTTTTAAATGCATAAAATATGCAAATGAAAGCTTATTGCTAACTAACACATAAGCATAGAGATAAAGGTTGAATTTGAACAAGTATGAAACTTGTTTGATATGGGCTCTACTTAAAGTTAAAAAGGTACACAATATAGGGGCTAAGTCCTAATCTTCCCTCTACCCCGAATGCAGGTCTTTTGCTAGGAGTGGGGGAGGGCAGGGAGGGTAAACTTCCAAAGCCCTAGGCATTATGTTTTCTGGGGTAGATATTCAAAGCTAGCCATGTAAGTAACTTAGGTCTGGATTTTCTAAAATCTCAGGCCTTTGAGAATTGTGTGGTACCGGGGGGCAGGGGGGGGGCCAAGTGGGAGGCGGGCCTGCGAAAGCCAGCAGCAATCGCACCACCGCGGTGTTATCGCTGCCGGCTTTCGCACCCAATAGCACCACCATGAAAGGTGGTGCTGTTGGGTGTGCTACTGGCGGTGATAACGGGTCTTACCTTTCGCCGTCAGTGAAGTCGTCGCGGAGTCCGCCCCGACTCCTCCCCTTCCGGTGCGGACTCCTCCCCGATCTAGGTATTACGTGCGATCCCTTTAGAAAATGACCCCCTTAGCTGGTTAGAACTAATCTGGCTAAATTACGATGCCTATTCAGCGGAACGGCAAAACCGCTGAATATACGCGCATATGTGCGCACATCGCTGGATAAGTCTACCCGGCTATGTTTAGACCTTCTATAATTCTGAATGCAGGTAATTAGCCGTATAACTTATATGCTAACTTGCTCTGCCCCGAATCCACCCAGTACACACCTACTTTTTGTGCATGTAACTTTTAGCCATATAAGAAACTTATACAATTAAGTGAAGGCTGCTGAATGTAGGCTCATATTCAGCGGCCACTATTTAGCCACATTGGTCTTGCTTATCCAGCTAAATAGCACTGAACACACTTTGCACATTGGGCCCACTATATCTTCTAAATGCCAGAGAGGATGCTGGAAATGTTAGTGGGGTTCCAACATAAAACTTTACTGACAAAGTTATTCAACATGACTAATGTAGCACTTTATACAACTTTATTTGGTAATTTCCATAATGCAACTGAAAACAACAAATCTGTGAGTCTCTGGTCTCTTAGTCTCTTCCACAGGGGTACTGCTTTTTCCTGGAATGGAACGTGATGATGCCCTGGGCAAAATTGGAACATGTCCTCTTAGCCCCTAAGGCAGAGGTGCTCAAACTGGTCCTAAGGGCCCCCAGCCAGCCTGGTTTTCAGGATATCCCTAATGAATATGCATGAGAAATATTTGCATACACAGGAGGTAGCACATGCAAATAAATCTCATGCATATTCATTAGGAATATCCTGAAAACTCGGGGGCCCGTAGGACCGGTTTGAGCACCCCTGCTCTAAGGCAGTGGTTCTTAACTCAGTCTTCAGGTCACCTAGCCAGTCAGGCTTTCAGGATATCCATAATGAATATGCATGAGAGAGATTTGCATACAATGGAAGTAGTGCATACAAATCTACCTCATACATATTCAATGAAAAGTAAGCCGTAGAATTAGGAGCCATGTTATGGCTTTTAATTGACATTTTGGTGTGTTTTACTAAGTTAATGTTTTTCATGTTTATTAAAAAAAAAAAAAAAAAAAAAGATAAACACAGAGGATTCTTAGTGGCAAGAGAATGGTAGTGAAGACACTGGGCAACCTTCACTAAGCAACAAATTAAACCTAAGGCCTAGATTTATCAAAATGTGATAATTTTACATTTACCACTTCGCATAAGTAGATTATCGCAACGCATGTTAAAGTTTTCACACCCCGCGATATTTGTACTTCACTACTTGCGAAGTGCCCTTTATAGGGCTTTCATAGTAGTCCACTATTTATATCATTGTAGGAGGGCCAGCTAGTAACTCGAAGTGAGGATTTGGTGGTGGACTAGGGTTTTGGGGACACTTTTATATGCAGAGTGAGATGTATGAACAGCACAGTAGATCCCAGTGAAGATGTGACGTGATTTGGAATGAGGAAAATCACACAAAGATGAGATTTCATAATGTTCTCTCACCCTAGCTGTTGGACTCTCTACCAGGGTTCTATCAAGCTAGGGTGAGAGAATACTGTAGAAATCTCATCTTTGTGCTACTTTCCTCACTCCAAATGATGTCAAATCTTCACCGAGGTCTGCTGTGTTGTTCATACATCTCACTCTGCATGTAAAAGTGGCCCCAAAACCCTAGACTACCACCAAATCATCTCCTCTAGTTACTAGCTGGCCCTCCTATAGCAGTATAAATAGTTGACTACCATGTGTGCTACCCCAGAGGCCCTCTCTCCCTCTCCATACTCCTCTACTGCTTTCCCTCTTTCCTCTCGCCACCCAAAAATGCCCGAAACAGAATTTGTGATATTTATCACAAATTGCGTTTCGGGTGTTTCAAGCATATCGTACAGCTTAACCCCAGGAAAAATGGTGTAGCTATTTCCGGCATTAAACATGTGCGATAGTGTGCGTTACGCTAACGCATAGTACGATAATGCTCCTCATTCTCATTGATCCCACCCAAACCCCTCTCCAATCCTGCCCCTTTGAATAAATATGCATTTACGCCATGCATTGCGATAACTATAGCATGCGTTATGGCGTTATCGCGGGCATTAGGACTCTAACGCCCACAATAATGCATTTTGATGAATGACCCTATAAGGCAGCAGTAAAATGGCTGCATTGTGCTTCCTGGAAAGCATGGGGAAACCTGTACGGATTGTCAGATGTAACCTAAAGGGGACACAATGGAAGTTAGGTTTCGTGTGGGAATTTGATCTATATTAGGTAAAATGTGCATAAAATCATTGTTGGGCAGAATAGATGAGGCTTTTGGTTTTTATCTGCTGTCATTTACAACCATACTGTGATCTCAGTGGGACCCTATACTTGTGAGTTATCAACGCTGGATTCTTGTGACTGTCCAGTCCGTACCTCTTTAATATACATTCATAATTGAATCATTAAAAAAAAATCTATCTGAAATCTGAAGAGAGTAAATCTCATATTTACTTACCTTGTGCTTAGATATGGAATTGTCATAATGGGTCAAACCAAGGGTCCATCAAGCCCAGTATCCTGTTTCCAACTGTGGCCAATCCAAGTAACAAGGTCCTGGCAAGTACCCAGACATTAAATAAATCTCAAGCTATTATTGCTTAATTAATAGCAGTTTATGGATTTTTCCTCTAGGAACTTATCCAAACCTTTTTGAAACCCAGCTACACTAACTGCTGTAACCACATCCTCTGGCAATGTATTTATTTATTTATTTTTTATATACCAATATTCAAACATAAGTATCACATCGGTTTATATAATAACTTAAGTGATAGTGTGACCATAGGTCATATTATCTTTACATTGTAACATAGTAAAAAACTGCATCTACGTATTGCTCTAACACTTATAATATTACATTGAATAACAAACACAACTTAATTCTTAACATTATAACGGCTAACGTTATTGTGAAAATGAATTCCAGAGCTTAACTATGTGCTGAATGAAAAAGAATTTTCTTTGATTTGTTTTAAATGAGCTACTTGCTAACTTCTTGGAATGCCCCCTAGTCCGTCTATTATCTGAGAGAGTAAATAACTGATTTACATTAATTTTTTCAAGTCCTTTCATGGTTTTATAGAACTCTATCATATCCCTCCCTCAGTCATCTCTTCTCCAAACTGAACAGCTCTAACTTTCTTCGCCCTTTCTCATAGGGCAGCCGTTCCATGCCACTTATTTTGGTCGCCCTTCTCTGCATTTTCTCCAGTGCAACTATATCTTTTTTGAGATGCGGCGACCAGAATTGCACACAGTATTCAAGATACGGTTTCACTATGAAACAAAGAGAGGCATTATAACATCCATCATTTTATTTGCCATTCCTTTCATAACTCCTAACATTCTGTTTGCTTTTTTGATCGCCACACCACACTGAACCAACAATTTCAATGTATTATCCACTATGACGCCTAAAACTCTTTCCTGGGTGGTAACTCCTAAGATAGAACCTAAAATTATGTAACTACAGCAAGGGCTATTTTTCCCTTATATGCATCACTTTGCCTTGTCCACGTTAAATTTCATCTGCCATTTAGAAGCCCAATCTTCCAGTCTCGCAAGGTCCTCCTGCAATTTATCACAATCCATGTGAGATTTAACTACTGTGCATAATTTTGTGTCACCCACAAATTTGATCACCTCGCTCATTGTGCCCCTTTCCAGATCATTTATATTAAAAAGCACTGGTCCAAGTACAAATCCGTGAGACACTGCACTGTTTACCTTTTTCCACTGTAAAAAAAAAAAAGGACCATTTAACCCTACTGTCTGTTTCCTGTGTTTTAACCAGCTTGCAATCCACTAAAGGACATCGCCTCCTATCCCATGACTTTTTGCAAGGGTATGTGCTAAATGCCCGGTGGCCTGACACTAACATCGAGGCCGTGGGTCAGGACCAATTCCCCCCCACCCATAACAATTGAGGGCTGGCACGTTTGTCGCTCACTCTGCCCTTCCGCCTCTCCTGTGCGCTGACTCGCATTGCGAGCTTGGTCCGCAGGTGCGGCAGGGGGTGACGGGCGCAGACAGATGATGTCGCAGGGCGTATTTAAGTGACTGGCTTGCTCACAGACCCCTTTTTATCGCACCTGCGTTCCTGTGTTCTGGGCTGCTGGCCAGCGGGTGGGTAGCACACATCGGTATGGTGGCAACATCATGGTTGCACCCCCACAGGTAAAGCGACGTACTGGGGAGTATCTGACAGGCTCAGTTTTTTCGTTAATCACAGGCGGCAGCTAGCCATCGAGTTGGCAGCACAATTCGTCCGTGAGCAGGGCGAGCCAGGACAAGTGTCATGGCAGATCCATAGCCCTAGCCCCCTGAAATTGGGTGCATACAAGGGCACGCAGGCTGAAAAGGGGAGGGGGGGGGGTAACACACCAACAGGAGCAAAAATAAGCCGCTGAAACTCCATCAGAGGAGGGAGGCAGACACTGCCGCCGGCTTGGACTGCACACCCGACTTGGTGGGGGGGGGGGGGGAGTGTCGCATGGGGAAACATAGGATGGGCACGAATTAGACCCCACTCAACAGGGACAGGTGCGCACTCTCCAGCACACACGTGAAGGGAGCGCATACAGTAATGGGGCTGCTGGAGGATTTGAAGGAGACACGGGCCCGGCTCAATCAGCATTCCGTATCGAGGGTTGTGCAGTGTCGCCAGGGATCACATGGACTTCCCCTTGCAAGGCTCTTATTGGAATCCTTCACAAAGCTGGGCCACCTCCAGTCCTTACGCACCACTACCCCAGATGGCCAACTGCAGATGGGTGGTGTTCATCACGGGGGTCTCGATAATTACCACATGGCAGCCCAGGTATGGGGCCCTCAGTGTCCCCCAGTAGGGGGGGGTCAAGACAAGTCACAACAGAGCCGGCTATGCCAGGCAGGCCACATGGGTACTCAACGGCTCCTGTAGTCGACCAAGCACCATTAAACTCACAGGGGCGGATTTTCAGAGCCCTGCTCGCGTAAATCCGCCCAAAACCGGGCGGATTTACGCGAGCAGGGCCCTGCGCGCCGGGAAGCCTATTTTACATAGGCCTCCCGGCGCGCGCAGAGCCCCGGGACTCGCGTAAGTCCCGGGGTTCTCCGAGGGGGGCGTGTCGGGGGCGTGTCTGGGGCGGGCCCGGTCGTCGCGGCGTTTCGGGGGCGTGTCGGCAGCGTTTTGGGGGCGGGTATGGGGGCGTGGCTATGGCCCGGGCGGTCCGGGGGCGTGGCCGCGCCCTCCGTACCCGCCCCCAGGTCGCGGCCCGGCGCGCAGGAGGCCCGCTGGCGCGCGGGGATTTACGCCTCCCTCTGGGAGGCGTAATCCCCCGACAAAGGTAAGGGGGGGGTTTAGCGGGGCCGGGGGGGGTGGGTTAGGTAGGGGAAGGGAGGGGAAGGTGAGGGGAGGGCAAAGGAAAGTTCCCTCCGAGGCCGCTCCGATTTCGGAGCGGCCTTGGAGGGAACGGGGGGTAGGCTGCGCGGCTCGGTGCGCGCCGGCTATACAAAATCCATAGCCTTGCGCGCGCCGATCCAGGTTTTTAGCAGATACGTGCGGCTCCGCGCGTATCTACTAAAATCCAGCGTACTTTTGTTTGCGCCTGGAGCGCAAACAAAAGTAGGCTATTCGCGCGCCTTTTAAAATCCGCCCCACAGAGCGTGGCGGTACAACGCCAGTCACAACAGCTCCCGACATGACCCCACATGGCAAGGGCAGCATTACACCAGGACCCAAGACAGCACCCCCATGTATGGCGCCAGGCAACAACACCTTGATATTGTGGAGCTAGGTGATGTGCAGTAAAATTTTGAAATGTAATATCTTACATTCAATGGATAATTAAGCTCTGAAATTTATTGCCAGAGGATGTGGTTAGTGCAGTTAGTGTAGCTGGGTTTAAAAAAGGTTTGGATAAGTTCATGGAGGAGAAGTCCATTAACTGCTATTAATCAAGCTGATGTAGGGAATAGCCACTGCTATTACTAGCCTCAGTAGCATGGGATCTACTTAGTGTTTGGGTACTTGCCAGGTACTTGTAGCCTGGATTGGCCACTGTTGGATTCAGGATGCTGGGTTCAATGGACCCTTGATCTGACCCAGTATGGCAATTTATATTCTTATGTTCTATAAAACTGAACAAAAACAAAAAAACGATTAAAAACAGGTCTGCTAAGTGATACAAAAATGTGCACAATAATAGAATAATATCTAGAGTTGTTCCAGTTTTGTACCTTCGTTTTTCTGTGGCAATGTTTAACATGGAGCAGGCTTATGATGTGTAACTCCCCTCCCTTTTCCTGAAGTATTTTATTCATTTTTCAGCACTCTACCTACAGATTTTCTAATGTAGGACTGCACATAAATGGAATACCTGAGTCTTGAATGGCCGCTCTATATTTATTGCCTTCCATTGCTTCAGAAGCTCCACAGTCTATGGGTTTGCTCACATCATTTAACTGCTGACTAGGCAAGCCCACAACTACAAGATGCTATTCAAGTATAGGAACTGTAAAACAGCAAATAGCTTGCTACGTACCAGTATAAATGGACTGTTATCTACCGTCACAATATCATTATAAGGAAGCATTTTAAAGTTTAGCCTATTTTCACAAAGAAAGGCGAGAATAAGTTATTTGGAGCACCTTAAATAGGAACCCTTTGTATTTTATTTTCCTGGAAATTTGTTGTTGTTTGTTACAAGAACAAAAATGATACTTGCTAAGAAAGATGATGATTTTTTTCTACCAATTTTTCCCATTTTGTTTTTGTTGTAATAAAAACTGAAAAATTCCCAGGAAAAATAAAATGAAAACTGAAAAAGAAGGTCCCTGACTATAAATAATAAAAAATAAGATTTGTTTGACCCATGATTGAGACAAGAGTTTGCTTCGAAGTTTGCCCCAGTGGTCAGCTGTGAGCTCTTTTTCCTCCGATATTTAAGCTGCATAATTTAAATTTAAAAATGGTTTGGTGGATGGTTATTTTGTTCAACTATAAATTCACTTAAGAATCCTAAAGTTTAGGCCCTAAATTTAGGCCTGCAATTCATTTGTTTAGGTTTAAGCACCTAGAGGCCTTTTTGTCAAACTGTACATTATTGCACATTATCGTCCTATCAAGCTCCTTCCTTTCACAACAGAATTGCTTGAACATGCCATTTGCTTTCACTAGCTTGACTTTCTTTATTCTCAAGCTGATCTGGATCTGCTCCAGTCTGGCTTTTACTCTCTCATTCCACAGAAAGTGCTCTCAGCAAACTCTCCAGTGGCCACTTCATGGCCAAGGCCTTTTACTTGATCCTTATCCTCCTTGGCCTATCCATTACTTTTGACACTTTTCGCCATCTGCTCCTTGACACACTGTCCTCAATTGGATTTTGGGACTCTGCCCTATCTTGGTTTTCTTCTTACATCTCCTTCCTCTAGTGCTATTCCACTATCTCAAGACTCTATCCTGGGCCCTCTTCTCTTTTCTATCTGTACTTCTTTCCTCAGAGCTCTTATCGCCTCAGTACCACTTTTATGCTGATGACTTCCAGATCTATCTTTCTGTGCTAGTAATTTTACCTCAGATCTAATCCCAAAGTTCAGCTTGCTTGTCTGACATTGCTACCTGTATGTCCTGTCACCACCTTAAACTTTGCAAGACGGAGCTTTTTCCCTCTCCCAAAAGCATTTTCTTTTTTCCAACCTCTTTTTGTCTTTGTAGATGGTGCTGTCATCATCCTGGTTCCTTTGGACTGTGGCCTTGGAGTCATTTTTTATGCTTCTCTCCTCTACGCACACCCAAATCACTGCTAAAGAGTATTGTTTGTTTTTTTTTTATCTACAACATCGCTAAAATCTGTACCTTTCTGGGCATGCTACCAAATGCTCATCCATTCTCCTATCACCTCTTGCTTAGACTATTGCAATTTGTTGATGCAGGCTTCCTGCCGGACAGTCTTTCTCCAATGCATTCTATTCAAAATTCAGATGCATGACTTAAATCTTCATTCAATGTTGCTATGACCATGTAATCCCACCTCTCAGTTTTGCATCTCCAAATCCATTTCCACATACAGTTCAAGATCTCTTACAAGCCTATAAATGCATTCGCTCTGCAGCTCCTCATTGTGTATCTTCTCTCTCCCTGCACCCTTCTTCGTGAACGCTGTTTATCGAGCAAGTTGCTCTTATCTGTGCATTTCCCCTCCATTGTCAACTCCTGAAGCCACATTTTCAATCTTGCTGTGCCATATTCCTGGACTATACTTCCTGAGTTGGCGAGTCATGTGACTTGTCTGGTTGTATTCAAATCAGTTTAAAAACTCATCTTTTTGAGATTTCTTTTAAATCCTAATCACTTCTCAATAAATACACTTCCCATTGACTTGTTCATCATGTGCATTTGACTTGGCTAGATTGCAAGCTTTATGGAGCAGGGACTGTCCCTTATGTGTAGCTGTAGTAGCACTTTAGAGATGATAAATAGTAAAGAAGCTCCACTGAGATAAAGGGAGACTGTTGACTAATATGTGTTGGTGAAATTTGATGAATAGGCCCTTGAGTCAGCATTGATTTTCAGAATTAGTCACCTAAGCACCTAACATTTTTCCCCGCCCTAAGTCCACCCCTGAGGCCGCCCACCTTTTAGTAAATTAAATTAAGGTACCAGGTATGATGGACTCCTCGGTTGCGTCACTATTAAGCCCTGGGTATTCCTATATTCAGAAAGCAGTCTAGTGTAAGTTAGAAATAGGGGAGACTTCACTCAAATGCAGCCCCTCCCATTGAGAGTTCTGGGATGCTCTGCCTCCTGAGAACTAACAAAAGCAGCTTTTAAGACTGAGCTTTGGGGGCAGAGCAGAGTTGAATTAGAGTTAAGAGGAAGTAAGGAGTCTTTTCATAAGTTAATTTTTTCAGGCCCAGTCAGAGGAGCCAGGCGAGCCCTGCTTGCTGGTCCTTACTAGGGTCAAGAGCGGTTTCCTCATTCAGTCCATTCACTGGTTGGTTGGCATTTTCCCTCTGGGTTGTTTTCGGGATTTTTGCAGTTTTCATGATAGGAGCCTTGTGAGACATCTGGGCCTTTCTGGGACTCAAAGAATGGGGAAATCTGTGTTCAGGATGCCTAAGACCTGCCCTAGAGGTGGTGACCCACTGCAAGGAACAACTCTGGTATTAATATCACTTTTGAGACTAAGAGACACTTTAGTTAGAAGATTTGGGAGGAAGATTTTGGCTGCCCCTTCTTTCTACCCTGGTAAGGAATATCAAAAGCTGCTTATTCCATGATCCCTTCCCAACTTGGGATCTGTGAAAGTGAATGAGATTAAGAAGGACTGAGGAAAACTGTGAGTAATACTAGATTTGAGTTACATCTGAGGACTTCCCCCTTTTAGTCTTTGCCCAGGGAAGAGAAATAATTGAGAATCCTGTGCAGAGACTGGGTAATATATTTTTGGCCAGTTGGAAGGTGTTTTTGTGTCCCAACAAGGAGATCCCTGACCACCTGGGAATCTCATTAATTCAAGTCTTGTATGGTGAGTATTTCCATTGCCCTGGACCCAAATAAAGAGACCCTTGCACAAATAGAACAAGAAAGAACTGTAACAGTCACCTGTGGAGACTAAAAGAATTAAGTTGAATATTTCCATTTTCCATCTGATTATCCATCAGTAAAGATACAAATTTTGGAAAGAGTCTTCTGTCTCTTATTTCTGGTACTCACAGAGAAAGAGTCAAAGAGTATCATAAGAAAATAAGAAATTGCTATACTGGGTCAGACCAAGGGTCCATCAAGCCCAGCATCCTGTTTCCAGCCCAGGCTACAAGTACCTGGAACATTCCCAAAAACTAAGTAGATCCCATGCTACTGATGCTAGTAATAGCAGTGGCTATTTTCTAAGTCAACTTGATTAATAGCAGTTAATGGACTTCTCCTCCATGAACTTATCCAAACCTTTTCTAAACCCAGCTATACTAACTGCACTAACCACTAGAGATGTGCAATCGTTTATCACGAATTAAGCAATTGCAAGGAAATTGCCTAATTCATTGTGGTTTCGGGGTTTCGGGGACCCCGAAACCCGAAAAGGATTTTCCCCGAACTTCGGGGAAACTTCGTTTTTCGGGTTTGTGTGGGGAGAGGGGCACTTTTTTTTTTAATTAAGTATAATACAACCACCCTCCCCCCATCCCAATCCCTCCCCAAGACTTACTAACATCCCTGGGGGTCCAGCGGGGTCCCGGGTTCCATTTGTCCCTCCGTGCCCGGTGTGCTACTGCAAGCCGTGCTCAAAATGGTGCCGAATAGCCTCTGAACTACTATGTCACAGGGGCTACCAGCGCCATTGGTCAGCCCCTGTCACATGGCCATCAGCGCCATCTTGTGCTCATACCATGTGACAGGGGCTGACCGATGGCGCCAGTAGCCCCTGCGACATAGTATGGGCAAAGACTATCGGCGCCATTTTGATTCCTGGCATCCGACGGCACGAGTGCAGGAGATCGCTCCTGGACCCCCGCTGGACCCCCAGGGACTTTTGGCCAGCTTGGGGGAGCCTCCTGACACCCCCCCCCCAAGGCTTGCCAATAATCCCTGGGGGTCCAGTGGGGGTCCGGGAGCGATTTCGTTGTCGGCTGCCAGGAATCAAAATGGCGCCGATAGCCTTTGCCCATACTATGTCACAGGGGCTACTGGCGCCATTGGCCAGCCCCTGTTACATGGTATGAGCACAAGATGGCGCCGATGGCCATGTAACAGGGGCTGACCAATGGCGCCGGTAGCCCCTGTGACATAGTAGTTCAGAGGCTATTCGGCAACATTTTGAGGAGCACGGCTTGCAGTAGCACACCGGGCACGGAGGGACAAATGGAACCCGGGACCCCGCTGGACCCCCAGGGATGTTAGTAAGTCTTGGGGAGGGATCAGGATGGTGGGAGGGGTTGTATGTAATGTTTTAAAATGAATTTAAATGTTTGGGGTGGGGTTTTTTTTAGCTTCGTTTCCCGCTTCGTTTTTGGGCCGGTTTCGGGTTTCCTCGTTTCGTTTTTCAAAAAAACTAAACGAGAAAACCCGAATTTTACCACGAAGTATCCGAGTCAAAAAACGACCCGGTAGAAAAAAATGAAGCACATCTCTACTAACCACATCCCCTGGCAACAAATTCCAGAGCTTAATTGTGCGTTGAGAGAAAAATAATTTTCTCCAATTTGTTTTCAATTTGCTACTTGCTAACTTCATGGAGTGCCCCCTAGTCCTTCTATTATCACTCCCTTGGGAATACAAATAAGTCACCCCTGTCACATTGGGCCCTGGAATTAAATCTCCCCCCCCCCCACCTACAAATGATCTGGCCCTGGAAGTAAGAGAGATTGTGAAAAAGCTCGCCAATGAGTGGTTCCAGCCCCAAAGAGAAACAAATTCTTTTATGGCCCCACCCATGCAGGATAGGCACACCGGGATGGGGTTACACTAGTGAAAATTGGCTCCAAAATTTTGGTACTCTGAGTACTCAATCTTCAAAGTGCCTGACTCCCAAAGTTTGGGGCCTAAAACCTTTGAAAACTGACCCATTAATGTAAATAGCATGGTATCTATAAGTAATAGATGATGGCCTATAAAGAATAATTGACCTATCCAATCTTCCTGATTGCTTCCATATAAATATATTATTTGTGGAAAATTCAGAGCATATGGTTAACCCTTTGAGGTCCATGGTCAAAGACCTTTCGAGTGGGTAAATTACCTGGATATTCACTGATTTTTACCTGGGTAGATGTGTGGGCAGAAGCTTGCCCAGACAACATTTAGCTGGGGGGTTGGGGGAAGTGTAAAACCTAACTCCAAAAGTTAGACCCTTTTGAATATTGACCTCTTGTCAGAAGATTTTGTAAAGCAAATAACATAGTCCTGGGTACAGGGCTGGTACATCCCAATAGGTGAACTAGGCGGTCGCCTAGGGGGCGGCAAAGTGCAGCTGTGTGGGGGCTGCAAGCAAAGCCCATCCCATTCATGGCTGAGAGAAGTAGAGACTCAGCGGGCTGCGAGCGGAGAAACTAGGCGGACGGCAAGCGGCAGCCATCCTGCCCATGGCTGAGAAAAGCAGACACTCGGCAAGCAGCGAGCAGCGCTTCTGTTTGTTTGTGTGTGTGTGTGTGTGAATGAGAGGGAGAATTGGTGTTAGTGAGAGAGAGGGAGGGAGCCTGCGTAAGGGTGCGTGAGTGAATGAGACAAGGACACTAAAAGGGAAAAGGCCATATTGCTTTCATACGGCAAACCTACACCCGCACGTATAATAAACTAGTTATTTTCATGATAATTTTATTTTTGCTCGGCATGGGACCTCATATGCAATCCTTGCCATTGGAAAGTGAGGAATATGTGCAGCAATGGGCTACATGATATTGACTTTTTTTCAGCTTTTCAAGATTACTGCAACACCTGCTGGTGCACACTGTATCAGCAAAACATTTCAGCTGGTTAGAAGCAAGAAAACATTTGTTAATTTACCTATTAATTATTGGTAAACCTGACTCTGCAAAAGCTATTCTGAATTGAAGTTAATACCTTCTACCTTATACACAGCTGAAGAAACACCTTCTTTTTCACTACCTGAGAAAGATAGGGTTGCCAACTGGCTCCAGGTTTTCAGGACAGATTGATCCAGTTCTGGCTTTACACCCCTGCACTCAGGTACTTAGCCTTGCTTTTCTTAGATAATAAATATAGAAATCAGAATAAGTCCCAGCATGCAATGGGGTAGAAAAAGCACTGGATCAACCTTTCCTGAAAATCTGGAGCCAGTTGGTAACCCTAGAGAGAGATAAATGGAAATATGATCCTTCGATCTAGTTTTTCATCTTCTAAAACTAATTTCTTTTTTTCTCAGTTCAAGCAGCACTTCAGCCTATCCAATCGGAAAAGCTTCCTCATGCAGGGACCTATTTAATGCACATTAGTGTAGCATGTTTAATGCAGTGTTTACTAAAGCTTTTATTTTTAACTCCTTGCAGAAAGTTTGCACATGCAAATTTTGTGGGTGCTTACCTCACCAAGGAAGGGGTTTTCAAAGAGAGACTCCGCAAGTACTGTGGGGAATCCAAAAAAATCGGCGAATGGATACATTTAACTGCCATTGAGTACACCTGGTTCACTTTATCCCGCTAGTGCCAAACATCAGCACAGGCTGGATGCAGTTTACTTGTGCCCTTGGATTGCCTCAAGTCCTGCCTCTTTTCATACAGGTAGATTTTGTCTGGGCAACAATTTTCCCTGGAAAAATTTACCCACTCCGTGGGGGGAGGGGATTTTAAACCCTGAAGATTTGTTTGGCTAATTCCCAAAATTAACTGGTCAAATTGTTTGAATATCAACCTCTTGGTGTGGTTCTTTTTTTTTTTTTTAAAGAACGTCCTCATTGATAACAGTGGTGATGGGCAATATTTTCAGCAAACAAATATATGGAGTTATCTTCCTAAAGCTGTACTAAATAGCTAAAACAAAAGCTATAATAGAAGTGGCAAAATAGATTGTGTAATGGATGAATTAGATTTGGGGCCTGATTTCCTAAGGCTCATCTACTACTTTTCATCTATGGAAAAAACAATTTAATGAATCAGGCCCTTAGTTGATATATTCAAACATTTTATTACCTTTTGTATTTAGAATGAGTTGTTAATGAAGCTCAAGTAGATTCGGCATTGCATAATTACAAAACCTTTAGTGGAAGTGAATTAGAAATAAAATTTAGCTTTATGCTCTAGGCATCTAAAAGCTATTAAATATTTTTATTAGGACAAATGGAAGTAATGAAGATCTGAGGCTTAGCTTGGTATACGCTATACTCAGAATATTCCAGAGCTCATGTCGTTTGCTCTCTCTTTTTAATAAGACTCATTAGACTTTAGCGTAATATAAATCTTTTCTATTCCCATATTCAATACATTTTAATTACTGTAACTAATATCAATTATATTTTTTATTTTGTCTTTTAATTTTCTATTTCTTATTACTTTTTTAGTACTCCTTACCAAGCAGTATGTCTTAAAATATGGTTTTCAAAACCTACTTTTTCCAATCGAATGGTCTAATCTAGTTGAACCCATTGAGCATAAATTTCAAACAACTCTGCACGGCCTCATTTATGCGTGTATATAAGTGCGTGGGGGAACAACTATAGTGGTTTTTTAAGCTGCGAATATCTGGTCTGCGCAGATTATAAAATACGTGAATGTCAGTCCGCCAACATTCGCATGAATATTTGTAGTGCACTGAAAGCATGTAATTTCACTACCTATTTTATAAATAAATGTGTGTATATTTTGTTAAAAAAAATGTATTCACATAAAATCCAGCTTTATACACAGAAGTATATTTAAATATGTACATAATTGAAGTCACCAGTTTGCCGATAACTCCACCAGTTCACCCAGTCTGTCTCCAATTCACAGAGATCCATCTAGTACTTTACCCTCAACTCCTCTCAGTTCACCCATACCTCTCACTCAAAAATTGCAAGCAGCAGACTAGTCTGTCAGTTGTGCTAGATAATTAGCAGGTGTAAAATTGCATGACCAAGTTACCTAGTGTGGTCGCGTAAATCTCTTATAAAATACAATTTGCAGGGTACCTCTTAGCCTCTCCCCGGAATGCCCCAGGCTGCTTCTTTTTTTTTTTTTTTTTTTTTTGTGCAGGTAAATGTTTGTGCAAAACCAAAAATAGACATGTACTTTCGATGTTTCTAAAATAACATGTATGCAAGTATAGGCTACTTCCACATGCATCTGCTAATTTTATGTGTGGAATTCCTTTGAAAATTAACTCAGTTTTGATGATCATCTCAGGTTCTACTGATGAATAAACTAACTGGCTTGGAACCTGCTGAGAGATTATGTTCTAATCAGAAACTAAAAATGTGAATACTTAACACAGGGATCTATTCACAAAAGTATGGTAAGCTTATTCCAGCTGCGGTAAGCTTAACGAAGCCACATTGAGGTCCATTTTCAAAAGCACTTAGCTGGATAACTGAGAAATTAGCTAGGTAAATGAAGATTTGGGGACTTATCTGGCTAATTTCCAGCCGGATAATAAATTAGCCAGCTAACTTGCAGTAAAGGGCTCTGTTTGCGTAAAAGTATGCGCATAGCTTGGTTTCATAAGTACTGGTACACAAACTGAGTGGGGGCCCTAAAAAGAGGAGATGCACCTTTACATAAGTGAATCCCTGCATGTAGCTGGCCACATAACCAGAGCCGATGCAAGAGTATTTAGTGCCCTAAGCGAATCGTTGCCGATGCACTCCCGCTCCTAACATAATCTCCCTCTTAGCAGCACATCACTCCTCCCATCTCTGATGGTATTGGCAGCAGCACAGCACCCCTCTCAGCTTCATGCTGGTGGAATTTTGCTGCCCCCAAAAGTTTGGTGCTCCTAGATGTCCGCCTAGTTTGCCTAATGGAAGCACCGGCACTGTATGTACCTGCAAATCTTGAAAGCAAACTTGTGCATAGAAATTGTCTTTGAAAATCCTCAGTAAAGTGTGCGTATGCCCTGTAGATGCAGACTTTACTGTTATGCAGGGAGTTATAAAATGACCCTCCCAAAGAGTAAAAGCAAATGAGTTCCCCATTAATATCTCATCAGCTGCAGATTGGCATGTGGGCAGTGCAAGATAACTGGTGGGATATTTACACTTTTGGTTTCCATTTTGCCAAGGTAAGGGGAGGAGGATTTTCAGCGTTACTTGGTGTGAGTAAATGGAGTTTTGCCTGCATAAAGTGGCTGTCTGGGGATCGCTCTTAATCTGATTAAAAGTATGCATTGCGATTTCAGCCGAAATTGATAGGAGGCATTCCCTGGGGGAGTGTTTAGGGAGGGCTCGGAAAACAGCAGAGTGATTTTCTTTTCCAAATCTGTGTGTGTTGTTTTTCATGAAAAATCTGCCCTCAGAAAAAGCAGGTACGACGTCCATGGGTCCTTTGGAACTGTGGGTGATTTTCCAACAGAAAGCATTTGCATACCTTCCCTTTGAAAGCTTAGGCACAAGTTTTGTGGGTACAAAGCACTTGCGAGTTTTGCACCCTAGAGTAGGCTTTTGGGTCATTTTCAAAGTTGAAACCCTGCTGTCCTATGGAAATAGCCTGCCCTGTTATCTGTTCTGTCTGTTTTATTTCTTATGACTATTTTGTACATCTCCTTGAACTTTTTGTTAAGTGAGTCAGTAAGCGCAAATAAATAAATACACAAATTATTAAACTGCCTGCCCAATATGTGGATAAAGCTATGCACCTATAAGAGGTAATTTTCAAAGGAGTTAACGTATGTAAAATTTGCATTTATCATAGCAATTTTCAAAAGCCCTTAAAACCATTTGAAAATTAACTCCATAGTCTGTGTGTGCATGTTTGGGTTTGTTTTTTTTTTTTATCCCAGCTAAGCATTAATTATTCTTACAATTTTCTGCACACATAATAGCAGCTGTAATGGTAAATTTGGTGGGACAATTTTCAAAGTGGACTTTATGTGCATAAGTCCATTTAGAAAACTGGTGTAACTTACATATGTATTTGCACTTAATTTAGGCGGGGTGTTGTAAAATTGCTCTGCTATCTGCCCAAAGCCCTTGCTGGAAAGGAGGTCTACAAAGCGAAGAAAATAAATCTTTCTCCCTAATCAAGGCATGTTGCTTGTCATTTCATTGACTAATTCCAACTATTGTAATTACCTTGTCCAAGAAGACAATGGGCTGGATTTGTTTAAGGAACAAACAAGGTAGGAAAGTACCCAAAAGCCTGGTGGTCAGTTTACTTGTATAATTTAGAAGTAGCACATCTTTCAATTTTGGGAAGCTCTGTTTCTCTTGCAGGAAATCGCATGCTTTGAGTTTCAGAACAAACTCTGAAAGTCCTTTCATTATGCCAATCCATGAATCTTCTGGGAGGAAAAAAATTATCTCTTCTCTAGGCCTATTTAGCATTTCTTAACAAATGGATGTGATTGAGGGAATGATTTCCAAGTAAACAGTTTGAAGGGGAAGTAAAAAATCATAGAAATGCTAATAGAATAGATTAGTGTAAACAGTTTTACATAATGAGAGCTATGTAAGACTGGAGTTCTAGTAGAAAAAGATTGCTAAGTGAAGTTTAACATTTAGGGCCTGATTCACCAAGCTTTTCTCCCATTCTGTAGCTATGGGAAAAAGATCTCCATGAATCAGGGGTATCTTTTCTCCATCTGGTGAAATTTAGTGAATGAATCCCGTTTCTCTTAATAATTTACCAAACTGTTGTTACAGTGCTGTAATTCACTGGAAATAATATCTTAGCAGCATGAGCATCATCAGAAATTTACGGTTTTGTTCCAGTTTAATTTAGTATGTTGTGCTACTATATAGAGAAGCTGTGCTTCATTCATGAGCTGCATTTCCTCCACCTGGACAGCTTGAGGTTGGGAGTGTCATGGAGGCAGCATACATTGCTGCTGGTGACTGGGAAACCAGGCATCACTGTAGTGACAATACTACAGTACCCAACTCAGATCAGACATTGGTCAAATCCTAGAGAGAAGTTACCGTAGTATCTACCATTCAATTCACATTTGGGAGAAGAAGTGAAAATGCAGATTTGGCATGATCCTGGTGTAGCAGGGGTGGACCCCAGTTGCTCCTGCTTCACCAGGGCTGGGCTTCAGGATGGTGCCAGTCAATAACTGACACCAATTTCGGGTTTGGCATCTGTGGGGCAGAAGCAGCTGGGGATGATTCCGGCCATATTTGGACCATGGGGATGGGATGGGATTGGATTGGAGGAGGGTCTGGGGGAAGGCGGCAGATACAAAATGATGAGGATGGTCAGCAAAAAAATCTTCTTTAGAGGCTGTTTTCAAATCCTAACCACTTCTATGCAATAAATACCCTTCCCATATATTTGTTTGTCATGTATATTTGTCTTCACTAGATTGCAGGCTCTGTGGAGCAGGGACAGTATCTTATGTGTTTCTTTACAAAGCTGTGTATGTCTAGTAGTGCTTTAAAAAGGATAAATAGTAGTAGTAGTAGTATAAAAACAATGGTAAAAAGTCAGTCATTGAGTATGATGTGCTTCTGGTGTCACGACCTTAGATCCCCCGCTACTTTAAACTAGGATCATCGGGGATAGGCAGACACATGGCCCAAAGAAAGTGGTTTCCAAACCTCTGCTGGAGGACCCCCCAGGTAATTGGGTTTTCAGGATATCCGCAATGAATATGCTTGAAATAAATACGCATGCACTGCCTCCATATCATGCTAATTTTATCTTGTACATATTCATTGCGGATATCCTGAAAACATGTTGGGCTGGGGTCCCCCAGGACATATTTGGGATCCTCGGCCCCAAGATAAGTAAAACTACTTGGGTAAAGATTTTGTTAAACATAAACAGAGAAATGGAAAAAAAGAACAACATCTGAAAAGCTAATGTACACTAATGCTCATAGTCAGCTCTAGAAGCAGTTATGGCTGATTTGGACATAGTGGCTGTTGCAGAGATGTGGTACACAGAGAACTATGACTGGAATACAGTTATACAAGGCTATAATCTGTTCATTAAGGACAGGGGAGGAAATGTCTCTCTCTATAAAATCTAACAGTAAAGGAACAGAACTGTAGGGTTTATGAGGTAAGGAGGCACTGTGGATTAATCTGGACAGAGGGAATGGAGCGTCCATTTATATTGGTACGATATACAGGCTGCCTTCTCTGGCAAAAGAAATGAATGGAGAATTAATTGAAATCATTCACAACTTTGATGTGAAAGGGGAGGTGCTGTTGCTAAGTGATTTCAGTTTGCCGGATGTTGATTGGCATGTGGTGTCATCTAGAAACAGGGAGATCCTGGATTGTATGCAGGAAAAACTATTCCAGCAACTGATAATGGAGCAGCCATGTGAGGGGGGTGATTCTGGATCTGGCGCTTAGAAATGGGGAGGATGTTTCTGATGTCTCAGTGGGAGATCACCTCCGACAGTGTGTTTCAGTCTTAGAGCTCAGGCAGTGGTATTTTATTTCTGGACAGCAGGAAAACCAACTTTAAGATTGGGGAGTACCTTAAGGAGTTGCTGACTGGGTGGGATAGACGAGCAGTAGGCAAACCTGAAAGGAGATATTGTAAGGGTAACAAACCTTTTTGGTAAGACGGTAAATAAAGGTAAGACTCAGGAGACCACTCTCCTCCTCCTCTTAAGAAAAACAAAAAGATAAAGAAAAAAAAGGTTAGCATTTATAAACTACAAGAGATTGCAGAAAGAGGAAGATGGGCAAAAGTATCTGAAGACTCTATGAAAGCTAGGAAATTAATTAAGAAAGCAAAGGTGCAAATGGAAATAAAAATAGCTAATATGGTACAAGAGGTAGCAAAACCTTTAAAAAAAAAAAAATTAGTGACAGGAGGAAGTGCAAAAACGAGCTTGTAAAACTCAAAGGTGAAGGGAAGATACATAGAGGCTGATGAGGAAAAAGAGGAATTATTTAACAAATATTTCATCTCAGTGTTCACTGAGAAAAAGGGCCTGCAATTGGTCAGGGATAGGCAACTCCGGTCCTGGAATGCCACAAACTGGTCTGATTTTCAGGATATCCTCATTTTAATATGCACGAGGTACATTTGCATGCATTGTATGCAAATATATCTCATACCTATTCATTGTAGATATCCTGAAACCTAGCTCTGTTTTTGGCACTCCAGGACTGGAATTACCTATCCCTGGAACAGGAGTACAGATAACTCTCACAAATAGAAAAGAAAGGGAGGTCAATTAATTTTCAGAAGACCGTATTCATAAGGAGCTACCAAACTAAACATTGATAAAGTAATGGGGCCAAATGGGATATTCTGAGGGTATTAAGAACATTTAGGAAAGTATGGGCTGTGAGATCTTTATCTACTGTCATGTTCTATATTTCTGTGATGAGTTGCAAGAATCAACAAACATGATGGCTTAGGTAGGTAATTACAGTTGGTTTTTGACTAATAGGAATAGATGGAAATCTCTGACAGAACACAGAAAAACATATATACATTTTGGTGCAGTGGTAACTGGTGACAAAACCTTAGAAGACTTAATAAGATGTATTCAATTTTACATTGGGGTTCATTTTGCATCTGGTGAGATACCTCTCCTGTCTATTTATTTATATAACTAGCTGTACCTGGCCACGCATTGCTGTGGCTCAGTCTGGTTAAATGGAAAAGAAAGAAAAGAGAGAGTGCACGTTTCGAATATGTTTAATTTCACAATGCTTGTGGATATACAGTATTTTTTGTTGTTCCATTGTCTGTGCAGATATAGAGATTGTCTGGTTTGCCGACTCTAGAACACACAACATATAATTGTCCATGTGAGAAGCAATCTGTGTCTAGATGTAAACCGCATAATTCTAGAAATGAAAAAAGAAAAAACATAAACTATACTCACTAAATGAACGGTATGGTAAACGACACAGCTCAATTCCAACGCAATGTCACACGAAATAATTAAATCAAAATGAAAATAAATCGAAATCTATGAAATTCAATTTAACAATGCAATTGGAAACATTGAAATGGAATCGTAAAATATGTAGTCCAAGCCGTTAAGCCCTTTAAAATGGGTGAGATTTTTGTCCCCTCTCCTCCTACGTCTTTGCTCTGCTCCTTTCCTCCTCCCCCCCCCCAGTACCACGAAGAGCCAGAGGCGGCAGCGGTGGTAGGAGCTGCAGCGGTGGCCGAGGGGGATCTCGTGAGGCGTAATGGTCCTGCCATCCCAACTCCCTCCCCCCTTCCCTGGTGGTGGAGGGACAGGCTCAGACCCCTTTCACTCTATCTTTACAGGCCCCAACTCCTTTGCTCTCCCATTCCCCTCTACACTGAACCCCTTCCACTGTAACCTATAAGTGGAGAGCTGGGGGGGGGTAGAGAATCTCTCTCTCATACAGCCCCCTACATAGGCTTTCTCTCTCTCTCTCTTTTGCACATACACTCTCCTCTGTCCCTCACACATGCACGCCCAATCCCTCTCCACACACATACAACAATCCCTCACATAGTCTCCCTCTCTCTCTGGCACTCATACTCACCTTCAGTGCACATTACCAAACTTCTCTCTCACACAGTTAAAACGGGCGGGATTTTTGTCCCCTCCCCACCTAAGTCTTTGCTCTGCACTTGCAAGAGCTTGCAAAGTTCCCACGCCAGTTGTGTCTGGGAGAGTGAGGAAAACACTCTGTTCCCCCCCCCCCCTCGCAAAGGGCAGGCGGCAGGCACTGCAACAGATTTGGGACAACATTGCCCTTAGCTTTGCCTCTTTCTGGCAGACCTGTGCCTTTAAGAAATCCGATCGGGGGCTTGAGAGGGAGAAGGGAGCAGGGCTCTGGCTTTCACTTTCGTCACAGTGCTTTGCTGGGAGTGGGGGTGAAGCGATGCCCATGTAAACTCTTCCCATGGCGGCTGAGACCCACGGGCGGGTTGACAGCACTGCCTTCCCCCTCCCCCCCCCCCCCCCCCACAGTTGCGGGATATTTACTTGGCTTCTCCTTATCTGCGGGGGGCGGGGGAGGAGGGCGAGCTGTTCTCTGTTCAGCTCTTTGCGCTTTGGCTGCTGCAGGCTGCAGCTGCTTGTGATCTCTTCACAGCCGCTTTCTACTGCATTTGTTCTGCTCCGGCTGTCCCAACTCCCTCCCCACCTTCCCCGGCGGTGGACGGACTGGCTCGGTGACTCTTCTACCTTGTCCTCCTCCTGTGTGTAACAGTCTGGCAGTCCCTACTCCTTCCCCCCTTCCTCAGCGGGGAAGGAACGGGCTGCGCCATTTCTCGGAGCGGCGACTCGTCTGCCCTTTCCTCCTCCCCTCTGTGACAACCAGCATGTAGCACAGAGCTCAATGGTCCACACATGCTCGGTAGAGCTGCTCTCTACTGCGCATTTGCGGGCCGTCGGTCAGAGCCCATTTATATTGTAGATAGCGTGTGTTGCTTGTACGTCTAACAGATGACGCTGTTTTTCCAAAACATGTTTTTACCTGTCACAGGTGTGACATCTATATAATATAGGTATATAAAAACACGTGCATTTTTGAATGCAACGTTGTGTCAAAATTTCAAAGCAATCGGTGAAGAACTTGCGGAGATTTAAGATTTTGAACAAACGAACATTTACATTTTTATTTATATAGATATATTTACTTGCCTTGTCTAGTTTAATTTGTGGTGGAATGACAACTTAGCAGATGAGTTAAATATATATTGCTGGCAGAGGAATAACTGTGCATCTATGTAGAACCTAAATTTCATAGATTTAATTCCAGACATGGATGGCTTAGTATATCATCCTCAGGTAAATAAGAAAGGAAGTGAAAACCAGGCTTATGCATAGATTTTTTTAGCGCATTTCAATGTTAAGCATATTGAAAATGACCTTACCCTTGATAGATTGAATCCATTTTCAAAAAGTATGGACTAGGCCTTTCTCCCCTGTGCTCGTTCTTCACCTCCCCACTCTCCAAGTTTGGGCCCAACCGGAGCATTTTCGCAAAAGTTCTACCTCTGGAAGGAAGGATAGAAGGCCCGATGGAACTGGCATCTATGTGCTCTTATACATGAGATGAAAAAGTGTTAATAAAATGAAAATCAATAATGACTGGGTAGTAATATAAATATGTAACTCGTCCAGCAAGTTCTTTGAGATCTAGGGATTCTTACTGTTCTGATTACTCTCACTTACATGATTTTTGAGGAATTCTTCATCAGGTGAGTCACAGTTTGAAATAGGTTTTCCCTTGAGATACAAGTCTACAGTAAAGCAGGGTAAGTGCAGGATGTTGTATCTAGGTGGGAGGATACATAGAAAGAAAAATTCCACTCTTCAGTAGTCATGCATGAAAATATAATTTGTCACTGAAGAAGGAAAATGAGAATTGGAGAATTCTACATATTCATTATGAATTTCTAGTTTTGGTCAGAAAACCTTGTATCTTAAGTTTCCCTTCTGAGTCAGGGAATTAGATCATTTCTAGTTCAAATATCCTTTGTGAATGGTGAATGTTTTAAATGTAACATGAATGTCATGAAAGTCATGTAAATGGCCTCTATCTGTCAACCTTCTGAGAAAAGAAGCTGAAACCTCCCATATCCAGCATTTCCAGTGCATCTGACTTGTTACGTGTGCTGCAAGACCCTGATGTGGCCGAGCAATTATTTGAGCCAGGCAAGTGAAGCCGCTCATTGAATGACTAGCAGGACATGATGTGTTTGTGGAAAATAAAAGGGCTGCCAGCTTGAAGACATAATATTAAATAACAGCTGCTCTGCTGCCTTTCAGAGTGGCATGACAAATCCTCTCTCAGTCCCTTGGTGTAATAACACCACACTTGGTCATGCCCTGCAGCCTTGGAGCTTTACTTTCCTCTCTGCCGTTTTCTTTTAGGTGTTCAATATATTTAAAGATAGTTGGAGATTCTATATGTTATATTTTTAACATTGTAATTATTGGTTCAATTGTAATTAACTTTAGTATTGATAATTATTGTACGTTCTAACACTGGTTTATGGGATATGATAGAACCTTTATGCTTTGCAGTATATGGGGTTAATAGTAAAAAAAAAATAAAAATTAAAAAGCCAGGCAGAAGTGACATCACTGATCAAAATGGCTACCTGAACATAATAACACAAAATTTGCTGTATTGGTTAACGCCAAAGGTCCATCAAGGCCAGTATCCCGTTTCCAGCAGTGGCTAATCCAGGTCACAAGTACCTGTCAGGATCCCAAAAATCGATGGAATCCATGCTTCTTATCCCAGGATAAGCAGTGGATTTCCCCAAGTCCTTTTCCTTTATGGTTTATAAACTTTTCTTCCAGGATCTTGCCCAAACCTTTTTTAAACCCAGCTACACTAACAGCATTTACCACGTCTTCTGTCAACAAATTCCAGAGTTCAATTATACGTTGAATAAAAAAAAATATTTTTGCCTATATGTCTTAAATGTATTATTTAATAACTTCATTGTGTGTTCCCTAGTCTTTGTAATTTTTGAAAGAGTAAACAACTAATTTGTATTTGCTCCATTCCACTCATCATTTTATAGACCTCTTATCATATCTCCCCTCAGCCGTTTCTTCTCCAAGCTGCAGAGCCCTAACCTCTTTAGCCTTTCTTCATAGGGGAATTGTTCTATACACATTATCTTGGTCGCCCTTTTTCTGTACCTTTCTAATTCTGCTATATCTTTCTTGAGATGTGGTAATCGGAACTGAACACAATACTCAAGGTGAGGTCGCACCATGGAGCGATACAGAGATATTATGATAGTCTCTGTTTAATTCTCCAGTTCTTTCCTAATAATCTCTAGCATTCTATTTGCTTTCTTGGCTGCTACTCTCCTCCCCAACCCCCTAAAACCCATCCTAACTCAACTAAAATTTTTTTGTTTCAGAACTTACGTGCTCCTTCGAGCAGCAGCAAGTTCAAGCGCCAGCTGCCTGCCGGCGCGAGCTTCCCCAGGATAGGGCTTAATAGACACTGACCCGGTCGGCCCCCAGCCCACCCCTTTCACCAAGCCCAGCGCTTCTGTGCATATCAGGAGATGCGCGCGTGGCCAGGCCATTTTTAAAATGCACTTGGCATGCATACGGCCCATCCATGAGTGTATCCCCTGGTTTTTGTATGCGCCGGCATTTGAAAATTTGGGCTTTAGCTGGGAAGGTTGCAATATAGAAGTTTATAGTGATCTTTCGCTAATCACGTGGCAAAGAAGAAGCTGAAAGTCGTTAGATATGCTTAAAAGAGAAAACATGTACTATCAATGATTATTTCCCTATTAGGTTGGCCTTTACGATTAGAGTGTTATCTTGAGAGTCAAATCATCAGAGAAAACTGTTGCAACTCTTCAGGAGACTGACATTATGTTGAAAATAGCTGTAGCACCCAAACAGACACCAATGCAAAGGGACCTCGCTGAATGGTAAGGAGTGCCTAAAGGAGGGATTTGGCTCATCTGAGGTTGCGATGACTGGAGTCGATGCAGAGGTGTCTTGATGGGTATCTTCTAGAAGAGGTTATTATGTGGGGCTGTTTTCCTTTTGCTTAGAGACTTTAATGTGCGTGGGTATTCTTGGAATGCAGGTTGCTTTTTGAAGTGTTATGGTGGAGAACCGGCTTCTGTTTTTAGTTTTTGGAAGGCCTTGTTAATTCCTTCTTTGTGTTTAAGTGACAGTTTTATGCAAGGGTGGGCTAATTATCTAAGGAAGGAGGGGGCTGTTCAATTGGGGTGGTTGTTCTTCCAGAGACCTGTAAAAAGATGGGGAGCCAGGTCGGTTACCTGGGAAAGGGGGTTGGATGGGATATGGGGTAGGGATAATTATGAGATTCGGTTTTATATTTGAGATGGTTTACAGGGAGGGATTTTGGGGCTATGGTTGCTCTTTTGGCAAGCTACAGTAGCTAGGGCTGTTTGTTTTAGCATTGAAGGGACTAGAAATCAGAAAATGTTGATCATGCTTTATGATGGTGCTTTATGATGGTGAGTGTGAAAGTGTTGAATTCTCAAATAAGGCAACTTTTTAAAGGAGCTAGTCATAAGCATCCATATTTTTGGTTCAAGAGACTCATTTAAGAAAGATGAGGGTTTAATGAGGTGTAAATGTTTTTGTATCTAGTTCTACTAGGAACAAATATGGGGGGTTGGGGATTCTGAGGGGATGTTTTGGGTTTTTTTGTTTTGCTTTTTTAAATTATAGTTAAGGCAATAATTATTACCGAGACTCTAAATAACCAGGGGCTTTCTTTGAGCTATTATTCGAAGTCTTGAGTTTTTGTATAGAAGGTCACGTAGTGGTAGGAGAGGATTTCAATATTATTATTATTTCTCCTCTCTTAAATAATTCCTTAAATTGTGGGTTGATGTCTCTTGGATACAGACCAGAATGTAAGAGTTTTGATGTCCCATCTTGGGCTGGTAGATATCTGGCGTACATCTAATCTGTAGTGTTGTGATTACACTTTTTTGCTACTCTACCAAATACTTATTCTAGGTTTGTTTTCTTTTTTTTGTGGATAAAATGATAGTGCCAGAGATTACTGACCCAGGCATTGGCAATATGACCTGGTCTGCTACATTCCTATCTAGATCATTTGTTCTCATTTTTTTTAAATGAGAGAGGGAAACTGTTTTAGAGAATGAATGCTAGTTTATTAAATGATGAGGTTTGTCAGAACGTGGAAAGTGAAATTGTTATGTTTTGAGTTTAATGATGAGGAGTCTTCCCCACAGGTAACTTGGATTACCGTAAAATGGTGCTCAGGGGAAAGATGATTGCATGGTCTGTGAAAAATGAGAGCAAACTTGCATCACTTTACAGATTTGTATACAAAGATTAGCTCTCATATTTTTAGGATGTTAGAGGGGAAAAGGACTCCTTATATATTGATATTAATCATAAATTTAATTTGACCCTTCAATCATACTTTGAGCATGGCAACAAAGCTAGTAAATTCCATGCTTTAAAACTGAGATCTAAGCAAGCTCAGAACTCTATCCCTAAAATCAAAAATAAATCTGGAGATCTTCTTTTCAGGAATACTAGGATCAGAGAATACTTTGTTCAATTTTATACAGATTTGTACAGGAAAGATGCATTGAATCCTATTTGGAAGGGGTACAATTACCAGTTATTTTCTAGGATTTGACATTGAGATTGAATAAAGAGATTACAGAATTTGAAATCAGACAGTTTATTCGTGATCTGTTTTTATTTATTTATAAATCTTATAAATAATTTTCCAGATTTTACAATAAAATCTTCCAAAGCGATGAACAACAACAAATTAAAATAAAAATAAACAATGGCAATAAAAGAGCTAAACATAAAATACCAAAGTAGCAAACTTTCTGAGAACAAGACAGCACAAACTTCTACTACTGATACCAGTATGAGATGATCATACCTTATAGCTTGGAACTCATCAGCTAGGTCTTTAATTTTTGGCAAAACAAAACTAAATCTTTCTCCTCTCTGATGGACAAAGGAAGATTATTCCATAATTTGGGTATTGTCGTAGAAAATCAGTTTTGTAGTTTAGCATGCCGAAAAATTAATAAGGTTAATAAGTCTCCTGATCTAGACGGATTCTCGGTTAAATCCTATAAGAAATTTGGAGGTATTATTGCGGGACCTCTAATCAAGATGTTTAATGCTTTGTTGGGTGATAGTGATCTTCCCCTTCTGTGAACATTACTGCTATTGTCATACCTAAGGAGGGAAAAGATATTACCCTATGTGAATCCTATAGGCTTAACTCCTTATTTAATCTTGACATCAACGGCTAAATTTTCAAACGCTGGTGAGCATAAAAACAAGAGATACGTGCGTGGCCAGGCCGCGTGCGTGCCAAGGGGATTTTTAAAGGGCCCCATGTACATTTCGGCGGGGCAGGGGCCAGTTGAAACATTGCCATTAGGCCCTGTCCCTCTAATGTGCATGCTGCCGAACTTACTGGTGCTCCTGGGAGTAAGTAAGTTCCAAAATAAAAAAAAAAGAGGGTAGATAAGATAGGTTTAGGATCGGGGGGGGGGGGGGGAAGAGGGAGAAAGGAAGGAAGAGTAGGTAGAAGATAGGGAAGTTCCGTTCCAGTCTGCTCCTTAATTGAAGGAATGGCCCAATCTCATCGCTGTGCATATTTTTTGAAAATCCACCCCCTTGTGAGCATTGATATAAAATTGGGTGCGCACAGGTATCATATTTTATAATATGCACGCAGTGACGCACTTATGTTCTTATGTTCTCATGTTAAAATTGGCACATCCATGTGCACGTGCTGGGAACTGTGCGCACATGGATGCATGTGAGCATCTTTTAAAATCTACCCCTAAGATTCTGGCAAATAATCTGGTTACCCGACTTGGAAGTTTGATTCCTAATTGGATCCATGATCAGTTGGAGTTTATTCCAGGCTGCCAGGCAATGGATAATGTCAGGCAACTTTTTAATTTGTTATGGAGTTCTAGAAAGGAAAAGAGAATGATTATCTTCCTTACAACTGATGCTGGGAAAGCATTCAATAGAGCGCACTGGAATTTTTTGTTTAAAGTACTTCAAAAGATCCAAGTTGAGCCTAATTTCCTTTCATGGGTACAAAATCTATATTCTTCACCAGAAGCTTGTATTAAAATCAATGGGGGCTGCTTGGATAAGTTTGTGATAGGAAGGGGCACACGTCAGGGATACCCATTGTCACCACTTCTATTTGCTTTGGTTATGGAGCTTTTTGCAGAGAAAGTAAGAAGTAATCAGGATATTGTGGGAATAAAGAGAGATTTAGTGGAATATAAGATCTCATTTTATGCCGATGATCTCATGTTTGCCTTGGCGAACCTGAGAATTCTCTACCTGTTTTGATTAAAGAGTTAAGGGTGTTTGATGTATCTGGTTTTAAGGTGCTGCACAAAACAGTACATTGGAGAGATCAGGAGATCCTTCTTGGAAGGAATGAGATATAAGATAAGTTCCCCCAATGCAGGTTCTCCAAAACACCAGCTGAAGTCAGGATTTTATGTTTATTTCACAATAAATTAGTCTGGGTCATATGAACTATATCAGAGATCTATTTTTAAGTGCAACAATAATTGTCTTGAAAACTAGTGGTTCCAGACTTTTTTGTTGATGGGCTGTGGGTAAATGATCGACTGGACCGGGGAACCTCTGTTTCAGAGAGGTCTTACACATGCTGGCTTGCTGACACCCAATAATAGTGCATATTTTGCACTACTTTAAATTGAAATTTTCACCTGGTATACTTTAATCTGCTGTTCTTATTGTTTTGTGGATTATCTGATTTTAGGACAGTTTACAGGCTTCTAGCTTTTAGAGTGTTCTGGTTTTAAGATGAGCATGGATAAATCTGAATTGTTGAATATTAATCTTAGGAATCAGGTGGTTACTTGCCTGACAGACAAATTTGCTTTTAAATAGGCTAAAGGTGTTGCAGTCTGATACTGCAGGCGAAGTAGTGGACCCTTGGGCCGGCCTTCCTCGAGTGATAGGGTAGGCCGGAAGGCGGAGCCAGAGGCTCATGGTGTTCACCCGGGAACCAGGAACCCCCCAGGAGGAGCCCGTAGGGTTCTGGCTCCTTGGGACTTGGGCAATAGAGAGAGTCCAGTGACAGGGGTGAGAGCAAGGAAGCCCAAAGGTACTTGGTAGGCAGGAGACCGGATACTGAGGCAGGTGGAGGAAAGCAACAGAGTCACTGTGGCCAGCGGGAAACAGGAGCAGGCGTAGCCTGAAACAAAGTCTGTAACGAGCAGGAGCTGGCGCACGCTGTAACCTGGAACGGGTTCCGTAGCAAGCAGGAACTGGAACAAGCTGAAGGCTGAAGCAGGACCAGGGACGAGCCGAGTTCAGTGGCAGGCAGTAGGCTGGGCAAACAGGAACAGGCCAAGATCAGGGCAGGCAAGGCGTAGTCAGGAACAAACCAGGGTCAGAGGCAGGCAGCAGGCAAAGCGTAGTCAGGAACAAACCGGTTAAATCGCCCTGGGTGCGTGACGTCATCATTGCAGGTGGAGCTCGACTTCCGGGTGCTGGACGCACAAAGTGAGCGCACTCGCACGCGCGCGAGGCCGCGGCAAAACAGGCAGGAAATGGCGGACGCCATGTGGAGCCATCGGCGTCTTGGGATCCTGGGGTCGCGGAGTGCGGCGTCTCCAGCTGCGAAGGTAGGCACTGGTCAGGCACAAGGGAGAGGAAGCGGTGCAGACCGCAACAAAAGGATGTTTGAAATATCTTGGAGCTACAATTGAAGGGCTTTTTTTGCTTAAGTTATGCCAGTGATTACCAGTTTGATAGAAGAGTTGGATAAATGGATGCGGTTCAATCTATCATATCTGGGAAGAACACATGTAGTAAAAATGATCTTATTGCCAAAGTTATGTTACCTCTTTCAGACCTTACCAATTGAAATTTCAGACAAAATCTTTAAACATTGCAGAGAGAAATGTTTAGTTTTATCTAGAAGCATAGGCCAAGTGGCTTATTCCTTGTTTCAACCTATATCTCGAGGTGGGTTGGAAATTCTTAACATCAAAAACTATTATCTTGCCTCTCAACTTTGGATTCTTATGGACTGGTACTGTATATTCAGACTAACAATGGATCTAATTGGAGCATTTTTCTTAGAGTCAACTCCTTTGAAAGCGTTTTATTGGTTTCCTAAATGATTAAAATCCCTGAAGTTGCTTAACCCTCTTATTGTTCTTTTGATGAAAGTTTGAGACTCTTGTTGGCTTTGTTTAATAGAGGAGAGACAAATCTTCACTTTTCACAATTAGCTGTAATAAAGAATTCCCTCCTGGATTGAACTCAATTATATTTCGGTGGTGAGAGGATCATGGTCTTCATTGTTTGGATCAGCTCTGGGAGAAAAAGAAGTTATGTAATTTTGATGTTTTAAAAGAGAGATGCCAGTGTATTGAAAAAGATTTTCTTTTTTCAATTGCAGCATTTTTTTAATAGTTAAGGAAGTGAAAACTGTATTGTTTGAAAGAGAAATCAAGATCTGAATTATTTTTTGGGAAGGTGGCAAGGTTAAAGTGTTAATCTCTAATTTATATATTTTAGTAATTTAGGATTTGTCTAAGAAACCTAAATATACATTGGCATGGGAGAGAGATCTTGGAGGCAAATTGGATGAGGACCAGTGGAATCTCTGCTATTCCAGAGTGGGGGAAAAGTTCAATATCTGCTCTTATTTTAGAAAACAACTACCAGATACCATCTACATACTATCTTAATCCAGACAGATTGCCCAGGATTTATCCAAATAAGAATGATTGGCATAATTGTGGCTCTGTTGGGACTTTTTACCACATCTGGTGGGATTGTCCTCTAGTACTGAATTCTTGAACAATGGTAATTAGGCTGATTAATGAAGTGATTCAGATTATGCTAATTAAGGACCCCACATTTATTTTGGTTGGGTTTGCTATCTATTGATGTTTCATCTAAGGAAATGAAACTGATAAATCATATCATTATTGCTGCTCACTGTGAAATTACAGCAAGAAAGAAAAAGTCACAACGTCCCTCAGAGGGCTCATTACAACAGCATTTGTGGAAAGTATATTTTTTGAGTAAACTGACTTGCTAAAACTGATACTTTAAGATTTAATGAGGATTGGAAGCCTTTTGAAAGTGGTGTTATGTTGGTGAGGCTTGAAGTTTCTCTGTTGGTTTTTTAGTTGGTTTTATTATGTTTAAGGTTTGTACACTGTGGGGGAAGTTTGGTGTGGGGCAAGCTGTGCTGTAGCAAGTAAGTGGATGGTCATCCACTTTAGGTATTATTTGGGAATAATTTGGTAGGGTGGGTAAGGTATTGGAAAACTGAACCAAGCGGATACTTTTTCTTTTCTTTTTTCAGAATGTATACAAGGTTTTGGTCCTGGTATATGATTTCTCTTGTGTTTTGGATATGATTATATTTTGGTTCAATAAAATCTGGAAACAAAATGCATCCCTTCTGTTCTTCATTCATAGGCTTATGTTTTATTGACTCTATAATTAACCTAGTTCTTTAACAGTTAAATCCTTCTATAAAAGTGGTAAGCCCCAAGGCCTTTGCTTTGCTATAGGACTGACTTTTTATAGTTATTTTTCTTAATGATGAAAAGCTGACGCATTTTCAGTCAAATGCTTCAAGACTTTGTTAATCAGAATCTTTGCTGAGCTTTATTTACACTAAACTGTTCCCAAATTGATGCAAGATTTTTCTTTTTAATTTGAAAAAGAAAAATGGCAGATTTATAATTCATTCCTTCCGTTGTTGAGGGGAAGAAGAGCAATGGAGGAATAATGAGTAAAGGGAGAAAAGTAGTGGGTAAGTAAGTGCAGGAGAAAGCAATAGAAAGGGTAGGGGGGGAAATGGGTGATTGGACTTTTGGGGGCAGGAAAGAGTATGGGAAAAGCAATTGAGGATTATAAGGAACACACAGCAAGATACATGATGTGTGCATGGATTATCTGGTGATAGAGAGAGGAAATAGAGGGTATGTGGTAGGGCACAGAGTGTGAGAAAACTGGCACATTAGGAAGAGATTGGGGGGGGGGGAGTGGGAAGAACTAAATTTGTATTGCCAGGTAGATGAAAAGAACAAGAAGAAAGAGAGGATGTAAAACAAGAAGAGGATGACGAGATGGAGAGACACTGGCTAGGTTTATTTTTTATTTATTTATTTAAGTTTTTTATATACCAACATTCAAGACGATTGTCCCATCATGCTGGTTCACAAGAAACAGGAGTGCAATTATAATAAACTTAACAACTTGAACAATAGTGCAGAAGGAGCAGTTACATGTAACAAGGAAATATAGAACTTGGAGTAAGAAGGAAAATGAAGATCTGATAATTACATATAATAACATTGTAGGAGATGGTTATTAATGATATTGCTAGCGACGTGTGTTGATTGATGAGGGTTAACTAATATTGGAGTTAGGAAAGGCCTGCGTGAACAGCCAGGTCTTGAGTCTTTTCTTAAAGGTTGAGATGCTGGGTTCCATTCTAAGATCTGGGGGAATGGAGTTCCATAAGGTAGGACCGGCTGTGGAGAAGGCCCGATCTCTTAGCGTAATGTGTCTGGTAGTTTTGGCTGGTGGAACTTGAAGTGATCCTTTGTAAGCATCTCTAGTCGGTCTTGTTGAGTTGTGTAATCGGAAGGGGATAAGCAGATCAATTGGGGCTAGTTGATGGATGTTTTTGAATATGGTGAGAATGGCTTTGTAGATTATTCTGAAGTGGATGGGCAGCCAGTGGAGGCCCATCAGGATAGGAGTTATGTGTTCTCTTCTCCTGGTGTTAGTGAGTATACGGGCGGAGGCATTTTGGACCATTTGCAGTGGTTTGGTGTGTGATGAGGGGAGACCAAGCAAGATGGTGTTACAATATTCCAGGTTTGCGAAGATGATTGATTGTAGAATCGTTCTAAAGTCATGTGTGTGGAACAGAGGTCTTATTCTTTTCAGCACTTGGAGTTTATAAAAGCAGTCTCTGGTGGTTTTGTTGATGTTAGCTTTCAGGTTCAGGTGATTGTCAATTAGAACTCCTAGGTTTCTCACTTGTGTAGTCTTTGGTATGGCTGGATGAGTGGGTGTGAAGGAGCTGTTTTCTGGTGTAATGAGTAGAAGTTCCGTTTTTGATGAATTTAGTATCAGGTTAAGGCTTGTGAGAAGCTGTTTGATATTTTGGAGGCATGTTTCCCAGTGAGACAGTGTTTTCGCGAGAGACTCCTTGATGGGGATCAGGACCTGAATATCATCAGCGTAGAGGAAGTGTATGAAGAGAGACTAGGACAGTGGTCTTCACTATTTTACAATCTTCAGAGTGAAAAGCAGGACTGTCATTGGAAAAAGCAGCTGGTGCTCTAGGCCAGGTTGGGGAGGGGAGGGGTCCTCTTCTAATGATGATGTGCCAGTTTGGGGGGGTGGGGGTAGAGTTTCACCTCTGATAATGCAGCCAGCCTTTCTGCTCAGGTGCACTCCAGAGCAACCTGTGAAACTAAAATGAAGTCTAATCCCCCAATCTGTCCCTCAGCCAGCTCCTCTCCCCCCCCCCCCCCCCCCCCCCCCCCCCCCCCCCCCGGTGCTTTCATTCCCTCACTCCATCTCCCTTCCACACACTCTTCCCCCGACTCGTCTCTTCCAACATTTATTCTTTCTCCTCAGCTCCCCTCTTCCACAGAGACTTTCTCCAAAGCACAGTATCCTCCACCCCACCTCAATCAGTCTTCACCACCACCTGCCTCTCCTGCCAGTCAGCCTCCACCATCCTATTACCCCCCACAGTTTATTAATGCTCCCCTCGCTGGGACAGTCTCTAAACCAGCTGTTCTGTTTGTTTGTTTTTTTTCTTCCCCGTCACCGCACAGCTCTCAGTGAGTTTTAGCTGTATAGTGCCCAGACTTCCACTGTTCTCTTAATTTTGCATGCCTTATGGCTCAATCTCGCTGAGAACTGCACAGTGCCAGAAGAAAATGGAACAGCTGTTCTGGCATCAGTGCCGGCAGCAAGCCTCTGGAGAAGGTGAGGGGACATTGTGTAATGGGGGAGGAGAGTTAACAAACTGCACTTAAGCTCGATGGGAGCCCCCATTGGCCTCCAGGCCTTACAGTGAAAGAGGAAGGGAAGAGGAGAAGGGGCATGTAATGAGGCAGAGAGAGAAGTTATGAAGAAGGTGATTGGTATATGAGACATTTGGCAAATATTAAACGCATTTATTTTAGTACAGCTGAGTTGCAGCAGCCAGGTAGGTTTACTCCCACCTGAGAGAGAAGTACATTTTATTCATTCTGAAGGCATTGACGTGACTGACTAGAGACTTCCAGAATTTTGGCAAAGCAGGGTCAGCAGGAGTCAGTGTTTTTGACGTATATGAGGTGTCTGTGATGATGCTTTGCCGTATATGATAGGAGTTAAATCTTCACTGGACAAAGCTGAATATCCCCCAAGCCAGTTTCTGCATCGTGAGAAAATATGCAGCAGACGTTTGAGGCTCAAGAATTTTGCAGAATCAAAACTGTCATAGAAAGGGAATTTCTTTCTTCTAAACTGTATCCCAAATATATTTATATAACATAATGTGTGTCTTCAGGCAGATATAAAGACAATGGCATGAATAAGGGAAATAAAACACAAAAAAGAAGCCAGATGATGTGTATACTGCCTCACAATTCTTTAGTATATAAGCTGTTTTCCATATGTCATACTCTTATCGTAAAAGGAGTATGGGGCCTTGCCTCTCAAGTTGCTGATTGGCTGGGGGAACCCAACATAGCTGATGCTGGAGCTCCATAAATACCACCATTGTAGCTAAAGTCAGGACTCAAACATCTCTTCCACCTCCCTCCAAGTTCAGACTGACTCCTCTTTTGGCCACTGCTATAGTATCATTACCGGCACCTTGTAGCTCTGCTGCTTGAACACCACCCAAATGGCTCTTTTTGGGTGAAGTTGCTAAATCTTCCCCCATTCTCAATCAAACAGCTGATGTGACTGACAAAGCTGGATTCATGGCTTTTCCTCACATCGTCCTGACTCCTGCTCTGGTAACTGCCACATCTCTGCCAAACAGATGCAGGTGGAAGTGGCTAACACCATCCATCAGACACTGGGGTGAATTTTCAGAGTTAAGTGCATAAAAAGTGACAAATACACATGAAAGTAGCAACTATTCATGTACACGCTATTTTATAAATATCAAACATACACTATGTGCATATTTTTGCTTTTCCCACCATCAAAGTCAGAGTAACAGGCCTGTAATTCCCAACCTCTTCTCTATCGCCGCTCTTATAAAGAGGGATAACATCCTCCCTTTTCCAATCTCTCAGAACCCCTCCAATCTCAAAACATCCATTGAACCCACCAGAACCTCTGAGTTCCTTAAAGTCCTAGGATGTCCCCCAACTGGCCCCATGGCTTTGTCAGCTTTTTTTTTTTTTTTTTCTGTTTTCTCACAAACTGTCTTGCGGTCCTTTTCTCTGTTTCTAGTATTTGAGCTTAGCTATTTAAGTATACTTATTGAGCTTTCTCTGTATTCATCCTTTTCTCCATCAGAACTGCAATCTATTAATAATGAGAGCAATTATTCATATCTTCCATCACATAAAAGATGAGATGGTTTGACGTATACTGCCATGTTTTGTTTTTCAGAAATCTCAGGGGAAACAATTTCACCGTTTTTATTTTCTGCTGTGGCAAAAAATGGCCTAAAATCCACAATGGAAAGCAGACTGTTGTCAGGAAGAACAACATCCATCAGGCACATACCTCAATGAACCCTTACTTAAAGGCTCTTGAAAGTAAGTACAACGATTACACTGTTTTATACATGGCTTTCTTAAACTGTAAAGCTATTTATGGCTTAAAAGTGAATAGCTTTAATAAGGGATCTAATTTTAGCCAAACACATTTGAACAGCTGCTATTTATTCTTAAATGTATTGCAGCCCAAGCAATAACATTTGAGGCAAAAGTCGACGGCAGTTTCATGGTAACAAATAGTAACCGGTGAATCATGCTAGAAATGTTCTCTGAGATGATATTTATTATATTAGAAATGTGTTCTTAACAATTGTAAATCAGCATGTCACTCGTGAATAAAGAACAAAACTAACTGATAATTTGCAATGTAAATGAAGATGTAGGATTCTGTTGCTCTAGTGATTAATTTTGTGACATAGCTGGCATAAGTGCTAGTTTGCCTTTTAGTAAAGGTTAGTAGATGGCCGTTGGTCATCACTGGACAGGTGTGCCAGGTGTATATTTAAAATTGCAATCTGGAATATTTATCTTTTGATTCCCCTAAGAATTAGATACATTGTAATTCAATGGATCTTAATTTGGAAAAGGAGGACTGGCTCAGAGGTCCATGGTCAAACAATAGCCAAATGATAACCCAGCGTCTAATGTTTTCTGTGTTAAGTAGTCAGTTACTCTAATACTACCACTGCCATTTCTTCTTCTCATGTGTTCCATTCATATGGGGTCCATGATTCTGGCCGATCTCTGCCATGCTATTTGTTCAAGGGCCGCTCTCTTGCTTGAGCCGTGGGCATGGATGTAGTGGTGAATGGTGTTCATCCCTCTCATTTTTTGTTCTTCCTCTGAGCTTTTTCCCCTCCATCTGTATTTCCGATATCTTCCTTGTTGTGGAGCGCTAGGAGAGCGATCCCACTCCCGGGTGATGTGTGTCCTTGGGCCACGGCTCGACCCCAGAGGGCTCTGAAGAGGTGCCGCGGGAGGCGTGGCATGCCCGAGCATGGGCTGGACGGGAGCAGGGCTGGAGGGACATGGAAGACAGGCCCTCCTCCGGACCTGCACGCTTCGGAAGACCCAACAACGCAATGTTGGTCTTGTGAACAGTCCTCCGACCGTTCCCAGCCCTTTCGGACCTGCCGCAGGGTACGGCACGAAGCGGCAGGCCAGATGGAGGCCAGGGCAGCGAAGACTGGAACATGAATTCAGACAAGACTCAGGAACGACATGGACTCAGGCATAGATGTGGAGGATCCTTAGACGTGGACTCAGGCAAAGACGTGGACTCAGGAACGAGGTGCAGGATGCATAGACGTGGACTCAGGCACAGACGAGGACTCAGGACGAGGTACAGGATGCACAGAGGTGGAGTCAGGAACGAGGGCTGAAGGAAGACATGGGCACTGTCCCTCAGGGCGCCCTACTCAGACCACCCGCGGGACTGAGTCGCGGACCACCCTGTGAGCGGGAGAGCACAGGGAAGAGCAGGTTGCTGCACTCCTGGCAGCTTCAAGGCAAGGATACGCTGCACTCCTGGCAGCTTCAAGACAAGGATACGCTGCACTCCTGGCAGCTTCAAGGCAAGGATACGCTGCACTCCTGGCAGCTTCAAGGCAGGTTAAAGCATCAGGATCAGGAACAAGGATTAAGACAGACCTCAGTGCTGGAACAAGCTCATCTGGAACAGCAGGAACACGGATACTGGAACAGGAGACACACCTCAGGGCTGGAACCATGGACATCTGAAACAGCAGGAACATCAGGACTGGAACACAAGTATTGGATCAAAAGACAGACCTTGGGTCTGGAACGGCAAGCAGACATCAGGACTGGACGAGGAGCTCCGACAGGTAACAAGAAACACAGGACCTTGCAGAAGTGCTGGAACACGGACGACTTCCTGGAGCGAAGGATCTCAGGAGTGACCAACTCCTTGCGAAAGCAAAGACAGACTGAAAGCTGAGCCCTTTAGTAGGGCTGAGGTGGACAACGCCCAGGGAGGGGTCATCAGGGGGCCACACCTGGCTGGCCCTTGAAGAGGAGCAGAGAGACGCGCGCTTGCGCCCTAGGGAGCTGGAGAGAAGAGCTGGAAGCTGGTGGCGTCCTCAGCCACGTGGAAGGCCAGGGAAGCAGTGGAGCAGCCCTGGGCTGGAGCTGGGTGAAGGCAGGTCAGTGGAGCAGCTCCCAGCTGCAAGGACAGAAGCAGGAAGAAGCAGAGAGAGGTAAGGCTGGCTGCAGGCACCGGCAGAGAGAACAGAGAGCTGTAAGGACTGAAGCAGGAGAAGGGCTGACTGCAGGAACGGCTCCATGCCGTGAAGACAGCCCCAGGAGGAGAGGTAAGACTGCAGGCAGAGTAGAGAGCTGTAGCAGGCTGCAGGCACTGGCAGGGACGGCTTCCCAGCCAGGCAAGGACCCGGGCTGTAGCAGGCAGCAGCAGAGACGGCCTGCTGACTGAAGGGCCCGGGATCGCAGCAGCACGTCGGGGGAAGGCAGGAACAGAGAAGCCGGCCGCATGGGAACAGCTGCGGGGACAGCCCCAGCTGATTCAGGGAGAAAGCATCAGCAGCCCGACTGGCTGTCTGTGAGAAGGTAAGAGCCTGCCCACGCATCTTGCAGGCAGGAGCATAACATTCCTATCAATGTAACTTTCATCTTTTCTTTCCACATATCCAAACTACACTAGTCTTCTTTCTCTCATCTTATCTGTAATCTCCATTACCTTTACTAGGTATCGTATTGGAGATAGTTTTTATTACTGTGGTGATAATGTTCATAAACAGACTGAGCAACTAAGATATGTGTCTATTTTTAGCCTATTATTTTTGGAGTAATTTTCATCTCCAACGTAGCCAGTTAGACTATGGCTGAAATTATCCTAGATTAATTTAGCTGGCTAGCCACTGAGCAGCTTACTGAAAATTTACCCTACAGGGTATATTTAATTATTTTTATTTCAAAACTATACAGTACAAGCAATTGCTTGAAATAAGAAAAAAGGCATGTAGTTAACACAATAGCATCATCAAAAATAAAGAGAATTCATACATAGACAAAACAGTCCACAAAATAAAGCTTCAGTGTGGTTAAGCTGACCTCAAGAGAATACCAAATTAAAGCCATCTCATGTAGATACTAAAGTGACATGTAGATACTAAAGTGACATTACATTCGAATGTAATGATATATTTAGCAGGATAACATAGAGAGAATTCACCCCCCAAATAACAGTAACATATGAAAGAAAAGACATTCTCATTATTTGTCTGCAAACATCAGGAAAAATCCTGATCTTCTGACTGGAAAAAAAGAGCTTCTTTGTTACTACAGTACAAATGCATTTTTAAATTTTTATCAGATTCAGATATATAAGAAATAAAGAAGGTAGCTCATTCAGAAATGCCATCATCAGTTTGTTCACAAAAACCTGCCAAAACTTCCAGCAGAAATTTGCACTGGGTCTACAACAGAATCGTCATTTGTTTCCTGCCATCAGAAACATAATAAAACTTAGAGAAAGCTAGGAGGGAACCCTCATTTTTACCCAAAATTTCTTTCAAGTATTTTTTAATAATCTCAAGTCAATGCTGAACAGGGATAGTTTAACAAATGAAGATTAAGATAATGTCACTTATTCTCAAAAATTTCCAATTTCCTGTGTATAGAAGTATTGGGGTAGATTGTAAAAAATAGCGCGATCGCGTACTTTTGTTCGCGCACCAGGTGCGATTTTGGGCAGCCTGCGCGCGCCGAGCCGCGCAGCCTGCCTCCGTTCCCTCCGAGGCTGCTCTGAAATCTACCTTTATCCATGGATTTACGCCTACCGGAGGCAGACGTAAATCCACGCGCGCCAGCGGGCTGCTGGCGCGCCAAGACCTGACCCGGGGGCTGTTCCGGAGGGCGCGGCCACGCCCCCGGAACGCCCCTGGGCCAGCGTCACGCCCCCGGGGCCGCCCCCCGAAACACCGCGGCACGCCCCCGAAACGCTGTGTCGTTTCAGGAACGCCCCGACACGCCCCTTTTCCAAAGCCCCGGGACATACGTGCGTCCCGGGGCTTTATGTGCGCCGGCGGCCTATGCAAAATAGGTGCGCCGGCGCACGTAAATCCAGAAGGATTTACACGCGCAGGCCTTTTAAAATCCACCCCATTGTCTTTAACAACAGCAGCTTGAAACTTTTGAGAAGATAAATCATGAAATTTCAACATCTTGATCCTAGTTTCTTGTTCCAGAAGTGTAACCTAATTAGTACATAACTGACCCTGTATACCCTCCAATCTAAAGGAAAAAGATTCAAATTTATCATTAACATTCAAGTTCACGATTGCCTGCCATAGATCCTCCAGACTGATATTGGCAGGCCTTTGTAATACTGAAGTCTTTGGAGCATCCAGCAGGTTCGAACGTTTCCCCCAACTGCCGGGGTAGTACCACTCATCTCAACCCCAGCAGAATCCAATGGGGATACAAGATGAGTCCTGGGATCTAGTGCCAGAGAAGGTGTCCGACAATCAGGACTTAGAGATGTTTCATCCTCTGGCTGGTGCAATGCTGTCCCTCTAGCTGCACCATCACCAAGTGAATCTCCTGACATAATAGGCTCCAGAGCCACTGCTAACATTTGAGGAATGGTATGCTGGGTTGATGGAGAAGGAGCTGAGAAAAGATGACCCCACCTCTTCCTTTTACCCATTAAGAAGGAAGACAATGTCAGCAGGATCGTGAAGCAAATTCAAGCAGACAAAAAAATCTCCTGGAGAAAGAAAAAATAGTACTAAAGAGCACACTGGCAGCGGCATGCTGCGGGATGCCAGCTTTTGAAGGGAGACTGGACGCAGGAAGGAAGATGATCTCAGCAGCATGTCATGGGCTCCAATGGCGAAGAGTGTTCTGGGGAGCAAAACCAGGAGGCAAATGGTAAGCTTCAGTAATTACTACAGGCCCTCATGGAAGGGCAGCATCAGCTTCAGAAATGGGTTCATGAACAGCATGGCTAAGCAATGCAAGCCTCAACAACATGGACAACCCAAGTGCCTCCAATGTTGTTTAAGATGATGGCTGGTGAAGACCCAGATATATTCTTAAAAAAACTTTGAAAGAACTACCTGCTGGACCATGTACCTGACAAATGTATTTACCAGCAAAAGCAAATTGGCCTTTTAAGCTGCCAATCCTGATGGGAGAATCAACTGTCCCGGTGTTACATGACAGAAAGAGCAGGTTACATGACAGAAACCGATTGGCAACAGTATTTATTTATTTATTTATTTATTTATTTAAAGCTTTTTATACTGACTTTCGTGATACAAATCAAATCGGTTTACAGGGAACAAAGATCTTAACAATAACATTAACAATCAATAAAAACATTAACTAGTAGGAGAAGAAAAGTTACAATAAAACAAGGGAGTGCAACTGGGAACTGGAAAAGCAGGGGGGGGGGGGATTAGATAACTAAATACAATTAAATAGGTGGTAGAATCTCAGGAGGTCTACATTTAGTCTGTGTCATGGCTATGCAATAATAGTGAGAGTGTAGGCTCAAGAGAAAGCTTGACCGAACAACCATGTCTTGAGTTTTTTTTTTTTAAAGTCAGAAGACAGGATTCCTGTCGTAGGTCCGGGGGGGATAGAATTCCAGATAGAGGGACCAGCTGTTGAAAATGCCCGTTCTCTGATAGTTGATTGGTGCACGGCTTTATTTAGTGGGGTGTGTAGGGATCCCTTATAAGCTTCCCTAATAGGTCTGGCTGTGATGTGTAGTTTGAATGGGAATTGCAGGTCAAGAGGGACCTGATGGTGAATGCTTTTGTGAGTGATTTGTGAAGGATTCTAAAATTCACTGGGAGCCAGTGCAGGTCCTTTAGTATGGGTGTGATGTGATCTCTCCTTTTAGTGTTCGTCAGGATTCTCGCCGCCGCATTTTGGAGCATCTGGAGGGGTTTTAAGGTAGATGCTGGGAGACCTAGGAGAATTGAATTACAGTTGTATACAACCTGGCAAAACGTCACACAGCCTTTTTCATTGGTTAAAAGATGCCAAATGGGCTACAGTCAGAAGCAAAAACAGGCCTTGAGATGGCCAACCAAATCCTTCTAGAGCAGGGGTGGGCAATTCCGGTCCTCGAGGGCTGCAAACCAGTCAGGTTTTCAGGATATCCTTAATGAATATGCATGAGAGAGACCTGCATACACACTGCCTCAGTTGTATGCGTGGTGCCGGCCCGGGGGCGTGGTCGAGGCCTCCGGACCAGCCCCCGGGTCGGGTGATGGCGCGCCAGCAGCCCGCTGGCGCGCGCAGATTTACGCCTGCTTTTGGCAGGCGCAAATCTGCCAACAAAGGTAGGGGGGGTTTAGATAGGGCGGGGGGGGGGGGGGTCGGTTAGGGAGGGGAAGGTGAGGGGAGGTGGAAGGAAAGTTCCCTCTGAGGCCTCTCCGATTTCGGAGCGGCCTCAGAGGGAATAGGCAGCGCGTGCCGGGCTCAGCGTGAGCAAGTTGCACAAATGTGCACCCCCTTGCGCGTGCCGACCCCGGATTTTATAAGATACGCGCGGCTACGCGCGTATCTTATAAAATCCAGCGTACTTTTGTTCGCGCCTGGTGCGCGAACAAAAGTACGAGCTCGCGTAAATTTATAAAATCTACCCCAAAGCTTTCATTTCCTATGCTCATTAACATGTACCAGAATGCTACGGTTTACCATCTTCTCGCCATAGCATTAGCAGCTGCCTTAACACACAAGTTAAGGATTAAGTGAACAGCATGATATTTATTTACATGCTAAACCAGTTTAGCATACCTAACCTTTGGTGAACTCTAGTGAATTGGTCCCTAAGACTTGCTTTTGAGTAGCTCAGAGTACCTTGTGCCCAGTAGGCCTAGATTTCTACTCAGGCCAAGCAGGCATGTGCGGAAAGTGGCAAAGTTTTGATAGTCACAAAAATGTTGCAGAGGATCCATGCTGCATCACCCCATCGAGTGTCTTCAGGACCATTCCCATCGAATGACATGACAGGCCAGTTATCTTTCAAAGATGCAGCTATGCTGGAAAATTGGTTCTGCTGCTGGCTGATAGTGATGGCATGACACACTGGTGCTATCCACCTGCCTCACCCACTCCTTCTAACAGCCCTGCCTGCCCTATTGGATGTCTTATTGAAGGAAGCGGGCCCAGCAGTCCTCATACGGTTTGGGATTTTCTTGATGGTATCAGCTCTGTTGCTACTTTGCAACTTTCACAATGTTAGAAGCTGTGTCAGAAGGGCTAGGCCTTTGAGATGCTACTGTAGGCTCCTGGGTCAGGAGGTGGCAGTGGCATCAACAGTGCCTAGGGTAGCAAAAACCTAAATCTGTCACTGGTGCCATGGACCATTGACTCTATATCCTTTCTCCACAATCTGGAATAGATGGGCCCTCCATAGTTCCCTACTTGTATTAGATGTTGGCAAGGAAATCACTAGCTATGCTTTCTTAACCATCTGAGCTTTTGGCTTCTCCTTTTCAGACACTGAGCAAACTGGTTAAAATGGGAAAGAAAATTATTTTTGCATGCCCTATCTCACCTAAAAAAAACCAAAACAACAAAAAAGCAGATTGTGTTGAAAGAGTGAATAGTGTTTTAAAAAGCATAGTTGTGGTCCTGTGGTGTTTCAGATGATATTTTTAATGCAGCCCAGTTTTAAGAGGTTTTAGCTGCCTTCTGCTTTGAATTGAGTACTCCTTTAGCAAAAAACTCAACATTTTTCACATCACATGTCTTCAGCAGATGTCAGCTCCTCTGTGTAACCATTTCTGTTTCGCTGGTTCTCACTTTGTCTCACAGTTACTGTCCTTCTAGATGTTTAATGACATTAAAACCATGGACTTTTTTTTTTTTTTGCTGTGCTCAGCTGCCCTTTGTGAAGCAATATTTTTAATCAAACGGTGTTTCCAGTTGACATTCTGCAGCAGTAAAGGTCAAAAAAACAAGTTGTATATGATAGTGTTTTATTGGGCTAACTTTAGACATTTTAGCATGTTGTCAATATATTATCGCTAGAGTAGACCAAACAGTCTGTCAAAATGACGCACATGTTCCAGACTGACATCCGGAAGTGCTTACGTTTGTGTCTCAGATTCTCTCTCTCATCTTGTTCTTGCCACAAGTCAGCGAAGTGTACAGCAGAGTTCACAGATTCCTAGAAATCTGACTGGCCTCACTGTGAACTGGACTGAGGCGACCCTCTCATTTCATCTAAGCTGGGATTTCAACCAGTGGCTTAGAGGGAAAGACTCTGTGCCACTGTGACTATTCCCCTGAGCCATGTGAAACCAGGTTTATATTTAGCTTGATGAAACAGTACAGATTATTAAATTAAGAGTTTTGCTATTAAACAATGTCAGTTATGATTCATATCTGACATCTGTTCTTGCTGTTTATCAATCCTAGCAAACACTTGGGGTTCAGTTTTCCCTAATTCCTTTTTTGACCTCTAGTGCATGCTTAGAGTGAACTAGTTAGGTTTTGCCAAGTGGCAGCCCTTGTTAAAGAAGGAATTCATCATATATTCAACGCTAAGAAAAAGATATTTCTCACAGATTGAAAAGCAGATGTTCACACAGACGCAGAGCAGGAGGAGCCACCATAGATGCTTGTAACAGGTCGCTCCCTGGGACTTGTGCAACCTGCTAACACTTCTCTGGAGCAGCTTTATTCCATGTGTCCTATCCACAGACATTAGATCATCTCTAGAATGGTTCGCAAGTCAGGTTTATGTCACTTTCTAGGATCATTTCCCAATAGTATCTTAAGGTATTTCTGCTTCTGGGTCCACGGAAATCATTTCACTCTGAGTTCTATCTCTCTCTCTCTCTCTCTTTTTGTCTGACTACAGGTAGGGCTTAAGAGTCATGCTGATTGTCTCTACCCAGTCAGCCCCCACCTGTTTGCCTGGCTGCTGCCTTTAGCCTTAACTGCTTCTTTGCACAAGGTTTGCAGACTACATGTCACAGCAGCTTTGTGTTTCCTGTTCCATCTGGCTTTAGTGTATGCAAAGCCCCTGCTCTTTTAATACGCTTCATTCCGATTGCAAACATGTCTACGGACACCTATTCATAGTTACCTTTTTAGTCATCTCTGGCAACCTTCAGGCTGAAATGGGTTTTCTCCTACTTCAGGCCAACATAAATGTCTGGATGAAGCACTGCCACAGCTGTACAGCTCCCATTTTGATAATTTAAAAAAAAAATTACATTTATTGAAAAAGGGGAAAATTAGCTGTAACATTCTGCTTTTACGCATTTGATAACACCCTGCAAAAATTTTTTTTTACAAGTGATGCCTATTTTTAAATACTGTGTAAACTTTTTATTGCAAACAGCACTACTAAAGGACCATTGTTGCTTTTCCTACTCTGAAGCATGGCTCTTGCCTTCCTTAAAACTTGTTTGGCATACACAAACTCTTGCATTATCATAATCACAACATTTCTTATCCTAATATAAGCTTCTTTTTCCTTCCTATCACAAATTTACTCTTCTCTCATACTCTTTCAGTAACTTTTGTGCTTCACACATTTTTTTATGTTTACAAAGCCTTTTTCACACATGCTCCTCTCATCTTCTCAAACATACAGCATGCAGTCGTGGCACTATGGATCCCTTGGATTTATGGAGATTCAACATATATACATTGTGCTCTTTTAGTAATACAACATTAGCAAACATGAATCACATTGACTTCTTAAAGCGCTACATAGCATCTACTGGAAAACCATCATGCTGCTATCATACCAGGTAATGTACATATATCACTCAACAGACTTCCTTCATACCTCACACCCATTCCAGCTTGCATGTAAATACTCATCTAATTATAACACAGCAAAATAGGTCATTCAAGATCTGTCTCTATACATGTGAGTGTTGGGATGAGAAAGGCTTGGAGTGTAGAATGAAGCCTCAGAGGTGGAAGATATTGTTTCTGACGGGAATGGCCCTTTTTGATGTGAAGTACAGCTGCTGAATGAGTTAGAAGAAGGGTAAGTGTGCAATATAGAGTAGCAGGCTGAGTACCAGGGAAGGCAAGGTTCAAATCCCACTGCTGGGGGATTTGACCCTTGCTCCTCGTGACCTTGGGCAAGTTACTTCCCCCTCCATTGCCTCGGGTACAAACCTTAGGGGTGAATTTTCCAAACTTTACATCTGTAAAAATTAGCATATATGACCGAAAATAACCTCTACTTGCATATTCCATATTTTATAAAAGTAAAAAAATATGCATGTATTTTCACTTTCATGGCCACATATATATGCATAAAAAGGGGTGGTGTAGGGGTGTTTCGGGCAAGACCAATATTTATGTGTACAAGTTGTTATTTTAAAAGACGTGTATATTTTGCCAGCTTACTTGCAGGTATTGATCTCACAGATGTTAAACGTAAAAGAGGCACTTGCAAAATAGATGTTAGACTTAATATATTTCGATTAACTTTTTGAGGGATGATTACAGAATTGCATGTTATGAAACAAAAAGACATACACACACACACATGTACACAAACATTTTATAAAGAAAGGCTATCTTCAAAGCTAATATGATAAGGATGTATTTTATCCTTAAAACATGTGCTAATTTTTTTAAATGTATTATTTATTTATTTAAGTGTTTTTATATACCGGGATACGTTGGGAACATCATCTCGGTTCACAGATAACTAAATCTGCAACAGGCTTTACAGAGAACAAATTAAACAGTGAAAGTAAATAATGTAAACCGTGAAAGAGGTTTGAACAATTAACACAACATGCTATATAGTTAACAGGTTATAAAGGGAACGATACTTTGAAGTAAGCATGATTATATGGAATAAGTAAGCATGATTATATGGATTAATATATTAATAATAATTCAGCATTTAAATAGGGGCCTGTGCACTAAATGTTAGCATGAATTGTGTAGGGCCTGTGCACTAATGTTAGCATGAATGGTAGGGGCCTGTGCACTAAAGGTTAGCATGAATTGTGTAGTTTATAAAGAGCTTTTCAAATTGATTTTGGTTATTTCAGCTGCTTGAATTGAATTGATTACTTGGTTATTTAAAAGTTTCCATTATGTGTATGAAAACAAGTATACATTTGCATTTCATCAGCCTTGGCCCAGGTTCCATTAGCCTCGAGTGCTGCTTCCTAGGCCATGAGTCACTGTCACATACTGGTGCGATTGTTGCTTTTCTCAGCAACTGCAAGGTACAGACAGCCTACACAGAGCAAGCTGCTGAACACACATTGCATCACTTCTCCTATGAACAAGCAAGCCTTTCTTCAAAGGAAATCTGATTTCCTATCATTTCACACTGTTTTTTGTTCAACAAAAAAAAATCCCACAATTTACATTTCTGTTTTTTCTCCGCAGCATTGCCCAGTACCGTAGACTTGAGTTTCTTTATAACAGGCATCCATTGGATTTTTTTGGTAAACTCTTCTTCCAAAAATGGATTTCCTTTTCCTTTTCTCTAACAACGTGGGGTTATTTTGCTTCACAAAGATGGAAGATTTTGCTTCCTATTGGCTTGACACGACGTCTTATACATTTTCTTGGTTTAAGGAAAGCAAGAGGAAACTAAATTGTAAACACGCATCTGTGTTAGGACTGCTACCTTCCATCTGCTGGGGTTTTTTTTTTTCATATTTCAGGAAGCAGAAAGGATGCATCTTATAAATGATAGTAAGTTAGAGCAGAATGAATCGAGAAGGCCAGTTAGAACTGCTTCGGTCTGACAGGAATGTGAACTGCGAATACGTTGATAGAGACTGCACTTTCTCAAATGTGCATTATCTTTTTTAAAAAGAATCGCTTACTGATCAGATTGGATGGCTGCACTAATATCACAGAGGAGGCAGTTATATTAAGTTATTGTAAGATTTTTCAGTGAAACAGATTTTTTAAATGTTTATTAGCTGTATTGTTTATTAGCATTAAAAAAGACACAGTATACAAGTGACACAAACTATCTTCTCAGCATATTCTTATTTTGTATGACGGAACATGTGTTTTTTTTTCCCCCCAGATTTCTAAAATTTTCTGAATCTGCGTTATTTTTTTTCATTTGTGTAGATGAAACTATATTAACTCATCAACGAAGCCTGCTTCTGCTGCACGCCAGGCAGCAACTCTACATGATCACATGACTCTTGATATGGACGCAGTCCTGTCAGACTTTGTTCGGTCCACAGGGGCAGAACCTGGTCTGGCAAGAGATCTTCTGGAAGGTAAGTTCATGGCAATGTGCATTTGTTCAACTCAGTGACGTAGCCATGGGTGGGCCTGGGTGGGCAGCTGCCCACCCAATTTAGACCCAGGCCCACCCAACTGGCACCGGAACTGCAAGGCTGTTGCGGGATCCCATCCCCGTGACAGTGAAGAGGAGGACCCAGGCCTGGCGTGCAATCACGGCATACATGGAGAAGTGGTCCTGCAGCCATGTGGCCGACCAATCTTCCTGTTTGGGGGGGGGAGCGGAAGCGCCGCATACAGCTTCCACTTCCTCCCCCCAAAGCAGGAAGATCAGCTGGCCTCTCCTGCTGCCACCAGCCTCCTACTATCTTCGGGCCGTACGGCCGACCGATCTTCCTGTTTGGGGGGAGGAGAGCGGAAGCGCTGTGCACAGCTTCCACTTCCTCCCCCCAAAGCAGGAAGATCAGCTGGCCTCTCCTGCTGCCACCGGCCTCCTGCTATCTTCGGGCCGTACGGCCGACCGATCTTCCTGTTTGGGGGGGGGGGGAAGAGAGCGGAAGCACCGCTCACAGCTTCTGCTCCCCCCCCCCCCCCAGCAGGAAGATCAGGTCAGCCGAACGGCCCGAAGATAGCAGGAGGCCGGTGGCAGCAGGAGAGGCCAACTGATCTTCCTGCTCTGGGGGGGAGGAAGCAGAAACTGTGCACAGGCTTGAATGTGTATGTGTGGATGAGAATGGGAGCCTTGGTGTGTGTGTGTGTGAGTAAAATTCGGAGCCTGGGTGTGTTTGGGAGTGAGAATGGAGTCTTGAATGTGTGTGGGTGAGAATGGAAGCTTGAATGTGTGGGTGAGATTGAAAGCTTGAATGTGTGGGTGAGAGTGGAAGCTTCAATTTGTGGGTGAGAGTGGAAGCTTGAATAGGTGGGTGAGAGTGGAAGCTTGAATGTGTGGGTGAGAATGTGTGCTTGAATGTGTGTGTGTGTGTGTGTGTGTGTGTAGGTGAGAATGGGACCTTCAATGTGTATATGTGTGGGTGAGAATGGGAGTTTGGGTTTGTGTGTATGGGTGAGAATGGGTGGTTGGATGTGTGTCTGTGTGTGCATAAGAATATAAGCCTGGGGAGGGGTGAGAAAGTGAGACCTTGTATTTTTGTCTTCAGAGAATGTGAGCTTGGGGCTGGGGGAGGGCATATGAGAGTGAGAGCTTGAGTGTGTGAGGGAGTCTATGAGAGAAAGTGTGTGTGTGTGTGTGTGTGGAAGGGAAGAAGACAGTAGTAGAAGAAAGACACTGAAAAGGAATTAGGAAATGAGCGACAAGGGAAAAAATGGGAAAAAGAGACCAGGACCAACTGATTAAAAAAATACAAAGAACAGACAACAAAGGTAAAAAAATATATATATATATTTTGAGATGTTAGCAATATAAATATGTCATTTTTAGGAATGTACATTTCTTATATTTTTGAATTTTGCTCTTTCTTAAGTATTCCACCGTTCAGACATTTTAGTTTCTCAGGCTTTGTATTTTGGCTTTATCTGCATGTTCCTGTTTCTAATTTATAGTCTCTTATTTCTCTATTAGGTAAGGGTCGATCTCAGTTTTGCCTGTGTGTGACAGAAATGCAGTATTTCTAGCATATAGTTTCTCTGTAGTAGTAGTCCAGCTTGTTCTGTTATTCCAGTAGGTGATGTATTAATGTTCTAGGGCCTGGTGTAGTATTTGCATTGCTGCTTTTTCATAAGGTTGCTGTTTGAATCCTGAGAGTCAGTGCTGTGATTGTATGGCAAAGTTCTAGATGCAAGAGTTTGTGTTACTTCACAAAATAGCAGTGGAGGGTTATTTTTTGCTGAGATGACACCAGAATTTGAATTTTTTTTTTCATGTTAGCTGTAATGTGAATTGCCCTAGCTCTGCGCTGCACCTGTTCTGATGATTAATTATATTTTATTGTATTTATGAAGATTTCTGGGTTTCTGCAAAGACTGTTCATGAAAGAATACATTAATTTTTGTTTTATTACATGATTGGATCTGATTGTTTTCTATACTTGAAATAATTGAAGTAAATTATTTTAAAGTTTCATACATGACACATAATGGCTGTTGCAAATTACTTAAGCCATTCTAGGGTGCAGAATATGGCATTATTTATCAATAAGAAAACAACTAGTAGGTCTCAGACCTGCATGCCTACAACCCACCCATGTTAACCTTGTGCCCACCCAAAAAATCAATTCTGGCTACGCCACTGGTTCACTTGTCCCATCCCCTTGGATTGGTTTTGGATACCTGCATTAAAGCAGTGATGCCTTCTTGAAGTTCAGAATTCTAGAAGCCCTATCAGTCCTGAAGAAAACTTAGCTGGCTGTGATACCCTTTTTTGGACCTACATAAGTATGAAAGAATGGCTCTGATCATGGGCTTCTAATGCCAAATAGGCCTTTCCTGCACTCCTATGACATTGGAGCTATACTGGATAATCAACCCGTGCAGAGGCTCTATGACCAGTGAAAGTCTATACTACAGCATGGAAGATACCACAATTTCATCACATGACTTAACAGTTCTTCCTTCTATGAAAAACACTGAGGTGGAATATGTATATAGTGATAGAATTGGTTGTGTGTATCTGAATGTATATTTTTATTGATCCGAAATGTCTGATTATGACACAGCCATTTTGATTATAATCCAGTCTCTCAGAAGACATTACATTGTAATGAAAGGAAAATATTGACCGCCAAGCGAGGTAAAAGGGCCCAAACGTTAGACACTGAGGAATGTTTTGAAAATGGGCCCCTATATTGTATAAATTGGCAGAGACCTGCAAAGCATTTGTAGTCAAATTAATATATTTATGGCAACGAATGATTTCTAGTTCTTTCATCAAATACAGTAATAGAATCAAAACTTTTCACTCTAGAGAAATCTGCATTAAGCTGTTGAGGAGGGCAATTTTCGCATTATGGGTCCATGGGCCTGCAAGTTTCTTTTTGAAAATGCAGGTCAGCAGGAGAATGCAAGTATTTTGTACCTGCTTTGAAATTCCCATGTGTATTTATTTTAAAATTTATATTCCACTCCTTTCAGTTCACAGCAGATTACATTCCTTGTACCAGCCTAACCTTTTACCTTTTTTTAGTACTGATAAAAGTACGTGCAGGGAGGATAACTTTAAAAAATGTGCACGCATACCCCTATATGTGTGTAGAGGGGCGTGCATGCTCAAGCACATGTATTTTATATTTTGTGTGCAAATGCACATGCACCATGTAAAATAGTGTAAGTCTATCGTCAACATACTTGAGTATCTAAAAGATACACGGCATGTATTTTTAACATAGCTGGATAAGTTTTGACTTATCTGGCTAAGTAATAGCAAAGTCGCCACTTAGATAAACCTCTAAAAATGCTACTTATCTGGCTGAGCAGCTCTGTTTAGGATGTATCTGGCTAAGTAAGATAGCCAGATAAGTAAAAGAAAAATGCTAGTTAGCCAGATAACAAGTGTTTGAAGACTTGCCTGGTTGCTATCAGGATAAGTAACGCTTTTTAAGACTTATCCAGCTAAGGAGTGGCAAAGCCACCACATAGCCAGAGAAATAAAAACTTATCTGGATAAATGGAGCACATCTCCTATGCACATGTATTTGTGTTGCTAATTTACACGTGGAGATTTTACATGCGTATTTGTCTTAGTTCTTGTCTGCTTTTACATACGCAAGTCAGCAAATTACAAAACATGCATGTGTGAAGAAAATTACAGTTTTAGCAATTCAGCCACCAGTTGACCCAGTCCATCTCTAGATCATCAATACCCTCCTGGTTCTTCAGTCTGAACCCCCCCCCCCCCCCCAGTTTACTCACACGCCTCACCCAGTATTTGGTGTAAATGCACACACATAACAGACTTAGGCACGTCGCTTTGGTAGGTTCTAAAATAGAAATTTATAAGTGTAAATGTTGGCCCTGTCAGAAATGCCCTGGACTATCCCTTTTTTACATGCGCTATTTTGCTCATGCAAGCTCATAAAATGAATGGTATTCCTGCATGGGTCACATGAATGAGAATGTGGTCCTTTTTGAGTGAATATCTATTTTAAAAATGCACCATAAAGTTTTCAAAGTGTTTTATGCAAGTATAAACACACATTTACCTGCCTGAAAACGTTTGAATATTGCTGCCCGTGTATAAAATCAAGCTTAGGAATCTAAATGTAAATTTTATCAAAAGTCTAGCCTTGTAACTTGCTTCTAACCATAGAATCTGAGTTAATGAGGGAGAAGGGATCGGGGATAAGGATAAGAAGGGTTCCTTCTCTCATTCCCCTCCTGCTCCCCCTTCCCATTCAGATTTGCCTCTCTCTCTTCCTCACCCCTACAATGCAGTACCCTTCACTCTCGCCTACTCTTACTCCCCTTCACCCACCCAGTGCAGCTCTCTTTTCACTCCCCATCCCCCCCACCTCCCACATACAGCACAGATGCCACCTCTGTCCACTTCCCTCTACCCTCGTATGGAGATGGCATCTCTCACGTTTCTCCTCCCCAGTGAAGATCCCCTCTCTTGCTCATTCCCCTACAGCACAGATGCCCTCCCTTTATATTTAGTTCCATTTCTAAAACTGGTTTGCATATTTTCAGAACAGACAAAAACTTGCATTATAATCAATAAAAACTTGCATTTATAATCAATAAAAAATTAGCAATATCTGTGGAGCTGTTTCCTGCAGATAGTAACGCCATCTGTCATTCGAAAAATACTATTGCTCACTTTCATGATAAGTATGTGAAGCAGATCGATAAAGAAATAGTGTGTTTTGATGAAAAACAAATCTCGGTGGCTCTGTGGTCAAACAAGTAAAAAAAAAAAAGTTTCTTGCTTAACCTCTGGAAGATGGTTATTAATGCCCTTGTGTACCTGCTGAGGTTAGCATTTTGGTTTCTGGTATTGAACAAAATGTACTCGGTCTGCAGTTCATGTTGGTTTGGAAAGCTGAAGCAGCTGGTGTTCATAAGGAGGAGAACAGTAGTTGGTCAAGTTCAGCAGCAATTGGACTTATAGTGATCAGCTGTGCCACGTCTGTAGGTATTGGAACATTCAATAATCATATCATAGCTCGTTATTAAGTAGGTCATTACAAAGAGGGCTAAAAAACAATTAAATAAATAGGATTTCATTTGTACTTGGAAGGAAAACACGTAAGAATGCACTGACCTAGTGCCGACCAACATTATGGTGACAATATCAAGACCATTTTGGCCATGGTAACAGACAAGTAATACCTGATGCACATTTATTATAGGTGCAATTTCCAAACTGCTCATATATCTGCAAGCGATGTAGGCAGTTTTAACTTGCGTATCTTATTCAGTTTTAAAATAGAAATGTACACAATATGCACACTATAGGCATCTCATGCATTGTACCCAGTGTATATTTGCATAGGGAAAGAAGGACAAAATAGCATGCATAGGTTTGAAAATTGAATGTATGTACACTGTTTTCCTCCCCTCACCTAAACGCCCGCAAATATGCGTGCTGTAGAAACTGTGCGCATGTCCAGTTGCATTTGAGGAGTAGCAATTTTCAGTCTGGCTGTTTTACCCGGATTAATGCCTTTGAAGATTGCCCTATGTAAAAATAGAAGTTGAAAAACTGTGTAGAAGATGCCCTTGTGAGTTGTTAGTTTAACAAAAGGGCTAGATTTTTTTCCCTAACACGTGTGTTGTATCTTCCTAAGCTACTGCAAGCTTTTATTTTTAGTTAGATGGAGAGGTGTTGTGTCCAGGTATTTTGTTACTTTTTTCCCAGTGATTCCTTTAGAGCAGGCCATGTATTCAAGAGTGTGTTTAAACGAGATTGAAGTATGGGCAAAATTTTTGCTGCTTGCCCTTTAGGTTGCACTGATACCTGTCACTTCAAGAGAATGTTATATATACTTCCTCTGCCCTGTTCCAGATGTTGCTGATGTCAGCATGTCTGGAAAGGAACAATGAACCTCATGAATATTGTAATGAAGCTGTAACATCTTACATGCTGAAGAAGCAGGGTAGCCTAAACCCTGAATATAAGGGATTTTTCAGCTTTTCCAATATGTACATGGCCTCTCAATGGCCCTTTACAAATGTGTAGACTACATATAAATGTGTTTGCCTGAAGCAGCAAATACATTTTGGCTGTTAACTTTTCTGAATGTGGGTGAATTGAGCCCTTTATTGCTTTGCACTTCTGTATAGATCTCTCTGCTCTAACATCGCATGCAAGATAATCTTCTCTAAAAAATAATTTTTAATGCAGAACAGTATAGTTAATAGAAAACAAAGTTTATCTTTGATTTCCATTCTGGTTTTTCCCTTTTTAATTGTTTCCTGTCCTACACTATTTTCTTCTCTTAAATCTAAATTAACCTGTGTTTAAAAAAAAAAAAGTCAGCCATATGACGAATCAGTATTTATAGAATGAGGCAAATTACAAAGGGTTGACAATTTGAATAAACAAATTAACCAAAATACAGTTGTATTGGTTACAGCTAGTCCCTTATCTCTGATATCACTAAAACCAAATTTAAGAACTAAGGGCTCGTAGAGGGTCAGTATAGCTGAAAATGCCGACTGGCTAAACACTGCATACGATTACATGTCCCTCAAAGAAATCTCAGGTCGACCAATAAAGCACTGCTAACCATACCCTCAGTCAAAACAGCTAAGTTGACACATGTTAGAGAGAGAGCACTATCTTTGGCAGGACCATTATTATGGAACACATTACCATTTGACCTAAGACTAACAAAAGAATTAAAACTCTTCAAGAAAAGCCTAAAAACTTGGCTCTTCAAAAAAGCATTTCACAATGAGGTTGCTGAATAACAACAAATACATACAGCTGATAGTCACCTATATAAAAAAGCAGAATCAATTATTTTATTATTTTACTCATAATTAAATATTAAATTAAAAACAGCATACACATATATGATTATCCCAACAATCATATAAATAGTAACTCCAACCCACTTCTCATTTAGAGTATATTATTGAACTATGTAACCGTAAAATATTGGCACCCCATGGATAATTTAGAAACCAAACCAAACCTTTTTCGTGCCTAATTGTAAACCGTTGTAGTGGTGCATTACTAAACGACGGTATAGAAAAGTTTTAAATAAATAAATAAATAAATTGTCGGGCCGATTCAGTAAAGTCCATGGGAGAGCGGGCAAATGCCCGCTCTCCCGGTGCACGCACAGGCCACTCGCCTGTGCCCGCGATTCAGTATTTAAATGAGGCCCAGCAGTAGAAACGGGCAAAAGGAGGCGCTAGGGACACTAGCGTGTCCCTAGCGCCTCCTTTTGGCCCGGAGCGGCGGCTGTCAGCGGGTTTGACAGCCGATGCTCAATTTTGCCGGCATCGGTTCTTGAGCCCGCTGACAGCCACGGACTCGGAAACCGGACGCCAGCAAAATTGAGCGTCCAGTTTTCGACCCGACAGCCGCGGGCCGATTTCAATTTTTTTTTTTTTTACTTTTTTTTACCCTTCGGGACCTCCGACTTAATATCGCCATGTGCACATGGCTGCACATTTTGTTTTCTGAATCGCGCGGGAATATCTAATAGGGCCATCAACATGAATTTGCATGTTGAGGGCACTATTAGGTTCGGCAGGTTGGACGCGCGTTTTCAGCCCCTTACTGAATAAGGGGGTAAGGGAAAATGCGCGGCCAATGGCCCGTGTGTGTCTGAACTATGTGATCATTTTTATAATAGTAATGATTTTCTGCTATATGGTTCTGTTTACAGATACCACATCCTCTTCTGTTCATCTTTGTTTCCAAATTTGCTGCTTTTTGTTGTTGATCAGGTGAGGCCAGAGAGGCAAGATTCAGGCATATTTTATTGGTCAATAGCCAGAAGGGTAATATTGCATAGCTTTTGCTATTATATTTGCTGAATTCAAATCCAAGTTAGAAAAATAAATGTATCCTTGATTTTACCCTCCATTGTGCCAGTGGAGTCATGTAAAATTAGTTATTCACTTATCAAGGAGCCGAGATATTGACAACCAAATAAAGCTGCTGATAGTGCCTGGATGGGAAAGGTGTTGAAATACACTGAATATGTTGTGCTCTTATTGAACCCTCTATGCTTATCATGTAGTTATTGCTGTTGTATCAGTATGGTGGTGTTTCTATTTGTGCAGTCAAGGAAACCTACCAAGACGGCAGAAATTGTGTGATTTCTTGGGTCAAACGTAACAGTTATTCTGTAAGCTGTCTGAGATGTTTAAAGACAGATCCGATAACATCTCTAAACACTAAACCTGAAACTTAAGGCTTTATTATTGCAATAGGCCAGATATAATAGGCGTGTTTAATCATTAAGTGAAGCTTAGAATTCTTGTGTTCACAAATCTTAGCAATCTAGGCTAGGTAAACTTATCTCATTACACTTTGTCAGCAGATGGATAATGAAATGTGCTAAGAATATATTTTTCCCTTCAGGAATAATTATCCCTGTACACCGATAAGTAATTCTAGAAGAAGGATAATAGTTTGTTTTTGAAGAAACATGTAATTCATGCATGTCATCTTCTAATCAAAGCATTATAAAATAGTGAGCGACTCCTTGCTCCTGAGAATCTCATGGCCCAATTTAAATATTTTGACACATTAACAATATAACTTTTATATTGTGTGGTAGTAAATCATACAAACAAAAAAAAAGGAAACCACATCCAATGGAGGTGTTTAAACTGGATTATCTTCGTGAGACACTTACGAGTAGTGATATCTTAAGCCCGAAAATATATGATGGTCTCATGAAAATAATCCGGTTTAAATGACTCTGTTGGATGTGATTTCCAATTTGAATATTAACATTTAAACCTTTGTAAAGAAATGGAAGAAAACTTTAACATCTGGAAAGCTATGTACACTAATGTTCATAGTATGGGAAATATGAGATCAGGTAATGGTCAGATCATGGCACTGATGTATTAACGGCTAGAAACACTTGAGTCCTCTACATCCCATAAATAAAAGACTGGGGCTCAAGTCACGCAGGCCTTGAGTTTCAGAGAATTAGTAATTTGTATAAAGCCCTTATCCATCATACTGAGGATAAACTGAGTCTCTCTACCTGAAAAGTCGGGCTTGCTATGTATGTTGAAATCTCCCATCAGAAGATTAGATGACACAAGCATAGAATCAGCTATTAAGGCCAGGAAGTTATTATCAATCAGTTTTTTTAGCCTGTGAACAGGATCGATATAATAAAATACCAAGTTGAAGGGAGCCCATCATAATCAAGAATAGAAATTCTACTCCTATCACTGTGACGTGGTCAATGTGTTTAACCACAAAGTATTCCCTGTAAATTAAAACTATTCCGCCCCCCCCCCTCCCCAGTTTTGCCTACTCGTAGACCTTTCTCAGGGAAGTGAACATAAAAAGCAATCCTTTCTTGCCCCTTTATACTGGGTACTTGCCTAACAAGCATACTGCCTAAACCATTAATTATATTAATAATCTTCTGCAGAAATACCTTTACCACTCAAGAAACACTGTCAAGTTTGGAAGAGACTCCCCTGCGAAAAAATCTTAAAATCCCTGATTACTTCCATCCATGACAAAAGAAAAAAGAAAGGGAACAATAAAGTGTTAGAAAAACAAAAATATTTTTTGTTCTTTAATTATTTAATTTTTGTGCAAACATAACATTTATTACCCTAAAACCAAAAAATTAACATAATAAAATAAAAATCACAGCATAATGAGTGTTACAAAATCTTATAATTTAGAAATTTTATTTAGCTGAGAAATGTCAGAGAATCTTTTAGGTCAAATGTCCGAGTAGATTAAAATAATGTCCCAAAGATTGACATTTCAAAGATGCATACTAAGAACTGCACCTGTAAATCCCATTGTGGAAGCTCTTAGGGTGATTCCCAAAAGATTGTCTATTTTGATTCACAGTTTTGCAGACTGTTTGGGGTTTATAATCGTTGCCAGGGTAGAAAATAATCCAAGAAATCGCCAGCCCTGACAAAGACCTCCCTGCGATTTCTTTCAAAGAAGGTTGAAGGAAGGAAGGCAATGAACTAAAAACAAACAGCTGAAAGTTAAAACAATTTCACTGGCAATTTATGATGCTGCTTTGCCGTTTTTTTCTGAATTATATAGTCAGCAACACTATTTACCCTGTAATTTGTGGAATACAAGTTTTACCAATTAAACTTCAGCTCGTTCCCCCTGATGAAGCCGATCCCTGCGAAAGAGGCCTTTGTCAGGGCTTGCGATATACACACACATCATTAGAGGCTTATCGATCCTGTCCTTCAATCACTGAAATCTCATAAGACCCTTCCCTTCCAATTATCCCTTTCCTTGATGAGCACATTTTTATAAAAACTAGCTACTCTACTCATAATATCCTCATAAAACACATGGCCAAAATAAAAACAGAAGCTGCACCAAGTGAGGCACCCTAAAAGGTGCACAAAAGAGCACAACCTTTGGGCAGGTCCTCCAGGCAGGGGGTGCTGAAGGCAGCCTTCTATGAAGGAGGGTGGTGTCAGCCAGGGAGTCAGTTGACCTATGGAGGAGGCGGGACCTCAGAACCATGTCACTGCTCATCTTCCTCCCCCCAACCCCCCCCCTGATGCTGGCAGGAAGCTCAAAGGAGCAAATCTGTCCAGTTCCAGAGAAGTTAAACTGCTTTGCACTTTCAAAGTGCAGTGTAATTTATTTATAAAATATGTGTATACTCACAAACCATGCCTCAAACCTGCCCATTTGGTACATTCTTGCTGTTATATGTGATCATGCGAATACGTGCATAACTGTGGGGGAATTTAAAACATCATGTATGCATGTGGATGCTGCTTCCATGTATATATGCTAATTTTATGCATGCAACCCCCTTGGAATGCTTTGAAAATTAGCTCCAACATGCATTAACACAGTTTGGCGCTTAAATATAGGCAAATGAATTCCATGTTTAAATTTAGAATCTTAGGTTTTAGGGACCTAATAAGGTGAATTTTTGAGCTGAAAATTTAGGCCTATAATTTCAGCTGAAAATATCTAAATTAAAGTGCCTATAATTTAGACACCTAATTTAAGAACTGAGTATATTTTTTTTATAACATTAACCCTTCATGTTGTTTTTATTCAGCTCTATGAGCAGTGACACCTGAGCGTATTTACGCCAGCTCAGGGCAGGTATATGTCTGGCAGGGTCCCTTACTGCAGCCTTGCAGCACCCATTGTAGTCAATAGGAGTGATTCTATCACTTTTATTTAGTTTTCTCTAATGACAAAATTAGGAAATCTAGCAGAAACAAGCCATGTAGTTTTACTCTATCAATATACCATGGGAGGGTCAGGTAACAAATATAAAAATAAAAGTCCAAGGGTTGCATTTTCATGTAGCAAAAATGATTTTTTAACAGCCAATACCACTTTCTTCAATTTATCTATTTATTTATGTATTTATTTAGATATTTTATATACCATCAATCCAAATAATGATCACAGTGCTTTACAAAAGTAACATTCATACTATAAATCAACAGAACAGGGATTAATATAAATCTGTTGAGATGTTCCTAATACATATTAACTAAGGGGTAGATTTTTTTAAAAAGCGCGTTTGTGTACTTTTGTTTGCGCACCAGGCGCAAACAAAAGTACGCTGGATTTTATAAGATACACACGTAGCCGCGCGTATCTTCTAAAATCCTGGATCGGCGCGCGCAAGGCTGCCGATTTTGGGCAGCTGGCGTGCGCCGAGCCGCGCAGCCTGTCTTTGTTCCCTCCGAGGCCGCTCCGAAATCGGAGCGGCCTCGGAGGGAACTTTCTTTCGCCCTTCCCCTACCTAACCCACCCCCCCCGGCCCTATCTAAACCCCCCCCACCTTTATCCACGGATTTATGCCTCCCGGAGGGAGACGTATATCCACGCGCACCAGCGGGCTGCTGGCGCGCCGAGACTCGACCCGGGGGTGGTTCCGGAGGGCGCGGCCACGCCCCTGAAATGCCCCGGCCGAAACCACGCCCACGGTCCTGCCCCTAAAACACCGCACCCTGCCCCCGAAACGCCGCGTCATCTGGTCCCGCCCCCGACACGCCCCCTTCGAAAAACCCCGGGGCCTACGCACGTCCCGGGGCTCTGCGCGCGCCGATGGCCTATGGAAAATAGGCGCGCCGGCGAGCAGGGCTTTTAAAATCCGCCCCTAAAGGTCTAAGACATCAGGCTAGTAGTACAAGAATTATAATTTAACAATTTTCACGTAATAGTCAGTACGTTGTCTTAAGATACTTACATTCTCTTGTTAATTTATTACTCAGTCTTCAATTATCTTTTGCCCTTCTTGTTGTAGTTCTCTGCATTCTGATGTTCTCTGCATTTTGATGTTTTTAAGTTAGGTTATTTGCATTTTTTCAGTTCACGTTTAAATCTCTTTCTTTCTGGTATCAAATGTAACATCTGAGGTCGAGAATTCCAAAGCTATGAAAAATACACAATCTCTTACTTGTGTCAGATGTGTACTCCGTATTGTAGGCACAGTCAATAGTCCTTTTGTTTTGAAATCATAATGTTCGCTGAGGTGTGTATAGTTGTAGTATCACACCTATCAGGTCGGTATTACTGGAGTGGATGATTTTCAATATTAACATTAATAATTTATAATTGATTCAGGATTGTACTGGCAACCAGTGCAGTGATATCAGCGAGGGAGTGATGTGATCAAATTTCCTTGTTCCTATTACAAGTCTTGCTGAGGCATTTTGTAATAACTGTAATTGTTTTAAGAGACATGCGGAAGGGTGGGCAATAGGGAGTTACAATAGTCTATGTTCGAGAAAATTAGAATTTGTAAAACAGTATGGAAGTCCTCGAAAGTTAGTAAAGGTTTCAATCGATGTAATATACGCAGCTTGGCTTAGCCTACATTAATTTATTTATTTATGTGCCTTTTCATAGTAAGGTTTTCATCTATCTGGATTCCTAAATCCCGTTCTTGATCTAAGGGAGTAATGTGAAAATTACCCAGAATTTCTGCTTAATCAAATGATTTCAGTTTTTTAGTGTTTAATGTTAGTTTAAGTTGAGATAGTTCTTGCTGTATTGCTTTCATATAGGTTGAGAGTGTCGATGCCATATTTTCAAAAGATTTGGAGAATTGGATGTAAAACTTTGTCATTGGCGTACAAGAGGAAGGTAATTCCTAAATCTGCCAGTAATTTACACAAAGGGAGCATATAAATATTGAATAGTGCTGCCGAGAGTGCTGAACCTTGAGGGACACCTGTATCAATATGGAAGGTATCAGATATGTGATTGCCCAATTTGACTTGGAATGTCTTATTAGATAGAAAGAAAGAGAACCATCTGAGAACACTACCATCAATCCCAATATTGCTCGGCTGATGGCATAACAGTGTATGGTCCACATTGTTTAAGGCGGCTGTTAAATCAATTAGCACAAGAAAATAAAATTCATTCGCATCAAATCCACGAAGAACAGGATCCATTAATGAGATAAGTAAAGTCTCAGTTGAGCAATGTTTCCTAAATCCAAATTGGTTTGGGTAGAGAGTATCTTGGTCTTCCAAATAGTATACAAGTTGAGAAAACACTGCTTTTTCAAGTATTTTTGAGAGAAAAGACAAATTGGATGTTGGACGATTGTTGACCCAGTCGTCTACCAGTTTTATTATTTAGGATTGGTTTTATCACAGCTTGTTTTGCCCCATGTGGAACAAATCCTTCTGAGAGAGAATGATTAATTAAGGTTGCGCTTGTCAGAGTGATCATGCTGTGTACTTGTTTCAAGGAACTAGTCACGTGCGAAAATAGCAGGCCTAATTTTATTAATGATTTGACTAATTTCAAGATTACTGTGTCGAATGTGGTCAATTTAGCCAGACCATTTGTTTCTTCAGGTGTTTTTGTTGGTGAACAAGTGGGGAATTACATTTTCAACCTATTGATTTTATCTAAAAAAGAAGTGGCATATTCATTGCACATGTCTTTTGAGAAGTTATAGTTTCTCGAAATGGAGGATGATGGTCCTTGATTAAGTGTTTAACAACTTCAAAGAGAAATTTAGAATTAAATATTACCCCAGGAATCTGTTTAGCATAGTAATCTTTTTTTACTTTATTAATTAGTGCATGGTATTTTGTTAGAAATCTATATTTTCCTAGGGATTCAGAAGACGGGCATTTCTGCCATTGTTTCTCAAATTTTCCAAGGGACTGTTTAGTGCGTTTTAAATCATCATTGTACCATGGCTTCTTTTGTTTAGAGGTATTCCTTTCTTTTTTTAATAGTTTTCATCTGGACTGGACTTAAGTTTTCAGCTATGTCATTGTCAATCTGATCTTAGGAATCAAATGCTGAGGAGGCATTAGCTTGATTTAATTCAAGTAGCTTATTTGTACCCTATTTTAACATCCACTCTCCTCTACATGCAGAATCGGGGCTACACTCAACACATGCATACATTCTCCATGCTTACATACAGCTTTAACTAATGACCCCACACAGCAACATCAAAAACTACCATTCGCAATGTGAGTAGTATTTTTTCATTACAAATGCCTCTACCCCCACAGTGTACCTGTCTACTCGTGCCTCCCAGCTGATTGTCACCCTCCCAGCTGATTGTCACCCTATCAGAGGTTTTCACAGTGCGCTGCTCTGCAGCGTAGAATTACTAGCATTGTTTCACTTGGCGTCGAACTGGGAGCTGGTGCACATTTGAAGTACAAGTACAGCCTTGGTCTCTTTACAAGGACTGGCTCACAGTCCTACACTTAGTAAAATGTTGCAAATAAGATGGAGAGCAGCCCCTGGGATACCTCTGTTTGAGTGCCAGTCAGCTAAATTTTATTTTATTTATTTATTTGCTTTTATATACCGACTTTCGTTGGTGTACATCACATCGGTTCACATAACAACAATTGGAATAGTATGACAAGGGTCGTACTATTTTACATTTAACAAAAAACTGGTTGGAACTGAGTATACAATGTAACAAAAAATTTGCATTTAACAATAACTGGTTGGAACTAAGTTGCTACAATATATGCCATTGACTTGCCTATAGGATTTACTCACATAAGTGAACTTTGCTTGAGTAAATGGCTTTTGAAAATTGCTACAATAGTAGCTACATTTACGCATGTAACTCCTTTTGAAAATTACCCCCAAAGGGAACAAGCTTTAAATAATCGAGTGGCGGAGAGTCTTGAGGGGGCACATGTTTCAGTATAAACATTTGAGCAGGGGAGACAGAGGGTGTTAAATGGGGGGGGGGGGGGTTAGGTGGGGTGGTGGTAGGCGTTTAGGAATAACCAGGTTTTTAATTTCTTTTTGAAAGAGTGGAGGGAGGGTTCCAGTCTGAGTTGGGGGGGGAAGCTTGTTCCAGAGTGTGGGGCCCGCTACAGAGAAGGTGCGTTGTCTGGTGGAGGAGAGGTGTGCTAGTTTCGGGGGAGGGATGATAAGAAGGCCTGAGTTTTGAGATCGCAGATTTTTCTGGCTGCTGAGTGGTTGGGGAGGGTCGTTTGTCCACTTGATGTTTTGGTTGCTGATGGTTTTATGAAGTAAGGTGAGAATTTTGTATTGTGACCGGTGGGGTATGGGGAGCCAGTGGAGTTCTTTTAGTATAGGGGTGATGTGTGCTGAGCGGTTGATGTTTGTGAGTGATCTGGCTGCTGCATTTTGTAGCAGTTGGAGGGGTTTTAATGTGGAGGCAGGCAGTCTGGTGAGGAGGGAGTTACAGTAGTCTAGATTGGAAAGTATGAGGGATTGTAACACAGTGCGGTAATCATGGTGGAAGAGGAGAGGTTTGAGTTTTTTTAGGACTTGAAGAAGCTTGAAGAAGCCCTCTTTGATTGTCCTGCTGATGTGTTTTTTCATATTGAGATCCGAGTCGAGGGTGAAGCCGAGATTTCTGACCTCGTTGGTGAGGGGGGTGTGTGGTTGGCTAGAGGAGAGGTCACTGTCGGTTCTAGTAGAGGATTTGTTAGTTATGTGTAGTATTTCAGTTTTTTTGTCGTTGAGGCAGAGGGAGATCTGAGAGAGGAGGTTCTTTATTTGGGTGGCAAGGGTGTCCCAGAGTGCGATGGTGTTGGTTAGCTTTCTTTGATGGGGAGGAGAATCTGGATGTCATCTGCATAGATGTAGAAAATGAGGTTCAGGCTGGTGAGGAATTTGCAAAGCAGGAGCATGTATATATTGAACAGGGTTGATGAGAGGGAGGAACCTTGGGGAACTCCGTGAGGGAGTGGGTATTGATCTGATTCGCAGTTGTTAAGTTGAACTTTGTAGGATCGGTTGGAGAGGTAAGATTGAAACCAGTTGAGGGTGTTTTCTCTGAGGCCGATCTCCTCCAGTCGTGTCATGAGAATGTCATGGTTTACGGTGTCAAAGGCGGCAGAGATGTCCAGTAGGATGAGTAAGTAGGAGCGACCGGCGTCTATGCCTCTCAGAGCTGTGTCTGTGAGAGATACTAGGAGGGTTTCGGTGCTTAGGGATTTTCGGAAGCCATGTTGGTTGTGGAACATGAGGTTGTGATTTTCTAGGTGCTCTGAGAGTTGGAGGTTCACATGTTTCTCGATGATTTTGGATATGAAGGAGAGGTTTGAGCTAGGTCTATAGTTGGAGAGGTCAGAGGGGTTGAGTTGAGGTTTTTTGAGGATTGGTTTAATTATTGCACATTTTAGGGTGTCGGGAAAGATGCCTTGTTCAAGTGAGATATTGATTATGTCTGCGATGGGTTTGGAGATGATTTCGGGGATGAGTTTGAGAGTCTTGACTGGGATTGTGTCGATGGGGTGTGATAAATGGAGGTATGGGAGTGGAAAAAGAATGGAAGAGTCGAGTGCATGAGTCAGATTTTGTTTCAGTTCTTGAGGGTTAGAGCTTTGTATTTATTTTTATTTATTTATTTAGAGATTTTTATATACCGCAGTACGTAAGGATATACATCACTGCGGTTTACATTTAATAATAACTTAGCAACAGGCTTTACAATTGACATTATTAACTAGAATTAGAATTAATTACAAATAACAGGATTGACGGAGAAACAGTCTGTACAGACCGTGGACCATCCATTAGAGTTTAACATACAATAATGAAATTGAAGTAACTAAAAATATTTACGAACCAACACTAAAACCATAGAGCAAATAATACAATAACGGTGCTGAGTGGGAATACAAATTCTAAATTGATCAATGGATAATTCTATTATATAAAATCAATTAAAATATCATAATCGGGGATGGTGCGGGCAAATGGGAGGTGAAGAATTTAGGGAGGGACAGTGGGTAGGAGGAGTATATATTCATAGTCAAAATATTCATTTTGCTGAAAATAATTTAAAAAGTTACAGTTTGTATTTTTTTGTCTTGTATTGTGGGTTTAATTCCTTGGTGGGAGCTGGCAGATCCCTCTCAGCATTTCTTGAGGGTGGTGAAAGGAAGGGAGAGAGACTTTCTCTCCTTGATGAGCACCAGTCCCCTCCTCTCTCTCTGTCCTTAGCACAAAATGACCAGTATGCCATAGGGTGGCTGAAAGAGAAATGAGAATTAAGAAGTTAAGAGAAATAAGAAAGCATCCTGATGAGATTTCCAGAACAAAGCAAAACATTGCACTGGAAGTGAAAACTGGAGTATAGGCAGGTCATACAGTTCCACACCTATCCATAAGGACCATCTCTTCCATTTCGAAGAAATATTGGATTGGAGGAGTCAGGCTGCTTAAAGAGGGGGCTACATGGTCTGTCTACACACCTGAAAAGATGTAGGAAACAAGGGTAAAAGAGAACAATGTAAGGTAGAAAGAGTTGCACATACGATGGTATAGCGAAACAAGAAAGTTAGATTCTGCAGAAGAGAACTGAAAGGCAGTTGCGGCATTTAGACTTCCCAGCTTGGCTGTGACCTTCCTCTTGCCTGCACATACTGACTTATAATGTCTTCCCATAACCAGAGCAAGTTATGCAGTCTCATTGCACGTGGCAGATGGGTGGGGAGGGGCAGGGCTGTGCATTTGTGATGTAATATAGATGCTTTTCCTCTTCCCCTATTGAGCTGATGAATAGTGCTACGTTTGCATTCCAGCCAGTCCTTCTGCCAGTCTGTATTCAGGAAACCATACTTTAACTTGGACCTTTAACTTGGTCTGGAAAAGATGCTTAGGGAAAAAGAATTACCCATAAGACTATCAGGTTCTTTACTTTCTAAACTGTTTAAGAAACCTGAGTTAACTCTTTTGAGATTTATTTAAAACTATTTCTATACCAATATTTCCTGCCCATTGTAAATCTTCCTTTTATTAAGTTAATTGAGAAGGAAGTAGCAATGCAGCGAGCCAGTGTTTTAGAGAAAATGAATGTTCACCATCCACGGGCAGTCTGGGTTCAGATGGAACTATAGTACTAAAACAGTACTTATTGCTCTTTTTAATGTGATTAGTGTTAAGGCTGACAGTGAATAAGATGCACTAAAATAATTTTCATTGCTATGAGTGTGGCCTTTGACCCCCGTGGATTAGCAGCTTTTATTATCATGTGTGTTAGAACTGAGTATTGAAGGTTCAGTTCTATCATGGTTTTCGTCATTTCTTGCTGATCGTTCCTGCTGAATGAAATGGGGTTCACAGTTGTCTAAGCCAAAAACCTCTATGATGTGGGGTCCCTCAAGGGTCTACATTTGATCCTATATTGTTTAATCTCTACTTAGCCCCTCTAGCAATACGCATTCACAGTCTGGGTTATAGCTGCCATCTTTTTGCTGGCGAAATTCAGATATCTGCTTCCCTAGATACTGGGCCACAGGATGAGAGCTGCTGCATGGCTTACTAAGGTTAAGTTGGGGCAATAATCAAAGCAAAAGTTTTGCATACTTTTGCTTTGATTATTGGTGCAGAGCCAGTGGGGAAAATATACCTGTGGACTTTGCATTAATACAGGCCATTTGGTTATTGCCCTCAGCATGACTGTAGAATGTTTATGTTCCTAAAAATATCAATGAAATTGTATTAATTGGCTCCTGCGTCTGGAGTTTTTCATTTCTGATAAATGAGTTTTCTAGAAGTTGGTGAAGAAAAACTGGAAATATTTGCATTTGAAGTCCTTTCCAATTTAGTGCTTTATGTCTTATTGATGTAAGAAGGGCTCTGTTCAGTGGAGTCAAATGAAAGACATTTTGCAGTGATGAGAACTGATAATCTATTAAAAGAATTGTAAATCAGAAACAACTTGCTTTTCTCTTTTTTTTTTTTTTTTTCTTTTCCCTAGACGCTTGGCTTTATACAATTCAATAAGCAACCTCCAAGCAATAAAATTGCTCTCAGCTCCTCATGCTATCATTTCCAACAATAACTGTGAAAAGTCATGCAGTTTTACACTGAAAATGAAATGACTTCATTAATCATTTCGGAAGATTGATGTGTATTAATGTGTTATCTCCTGCACTAATATTGTTCACACGTGTATACACTATTCACAGGTATGAGTGCCCATCTATTTCTTACGATGGTCTAACTAGAATGCTCCTCTTATTCTTTAGTAGACATACTGAACGTTTTTAATATGGAGCTACACTGTGTACCTAGATAGCCCGCTTATAAAGTCCCTTGTGTAGAAATGATTTTGCAATGTGTAAAGAGCTCTTTCAAAGCACTTAGCATTAGCAGGATGTAAAATAACAGCTGGTGCTGGAAAAGGGAAAAATGTTTCTGGAGCCCTTTTACAAAAGTAATGATTTTTTGAATAAAATGTTAACGGGCTAATTTTAAAACAAGCATGTGTGCACCCTTACATGCGCATAGCGCAAGCAGAGATACACTTGAAGTTGAAATCATGCGCGCCCATGATTTAAAATACACCTTCCGCGCATGTTCCTAATTTTAAGAGGTTACTCAAATAAACCTACTTCATGTATCTTCCCTAGGACTTTGCCAGCTTTAATGCACGTATGAAAGTGGATTTTAAAACATACTCATGCGAAGGACATTCCCAGTTTTTCCAGTTAGTCCACCAGTCTGCTCAGTCAATCTTGAAGTTATCCAGACCCCTCTGGTTCTTCATTCTGCACACCCCCAGTTGTCTCGGACCCCCCACCCTGTCATGTAAGCCCAAAAATGCAAGATTGGCAGACTTTCTCATCAGGAGCAGCAGTAAATTTATAGGGCTAACAAGCTGCTAAGCGCTGTGTCCTACAGTTTTAATGTGATTTATTTATTTATTTATTTATTTATTTAAGGTTTTTATATACCGGCAATCATGAGAACATATCTTGCTGGTTTACATGAAACGGGAGTGCATTAAATACATCAAACTAGAACTCAGGTGACCGAAAGTACAGTTACAATTAACAAGGGTGGCAGAACTTGGTGAAGAGGAAGAAAAAGGAAAGAATAAATGGTTAAACGATATACAAGTCACATTACAAGTTATGTACAAATGGCATGATTAATGGCTGAATGTTTTGAGGAGTCCTTGGGTTGTGTCCTTGGATTGTGTCATTAAATTGTGTCTTGGAAAGCTTGCTTGAATAACCAAGTCTTAAGTCTTTTCCTAAAAGTTGGGAGGCAAGGTTCCAGTCTGAGATCTGTGGGCAATGAATTCCACAGAAGGGGGCCAGCTGTGGAGGCCATCTAATGGTGACCCCTTGGTCACCATTAGATGGCCCTAGGTCCCTACCATAGAAGTTAGCTAATAAAAAGAGATACTGTTCATCAGCACCTCCCTCAGAGGCTGTCTGTAGTGGGTAGATCCTTTGTCTATAAGTGGGGGCTAGGAGTAGGTTAAGCGTGGCAATTGAATTTGGATTTTGGAGAGTGAAGAGCTCTTAGTGTTTTCTTTAGAGTGAGGCCTATACCCTTATTGAGTAAAGTTTTGGAGGAAAATCCTTTTTAGGCATTCCCGGCTTGTTAAAGATCTACCAAAAGTTGAAGACAAAAACTTTAAGAAGATTTTCTCATTGAGAGTTGTGTTACTGGAGTGCAGGGGGAGGAGGTAAGAGAAAGGAATAATGTGTAGCATAGAAACACGATGGCCTGTCTTGTCTGCCCATCAGCCTGGATCTGTCAATAGGTCCACCAAGCCTGTGCCTAGGGAGGCAGAAATCTGGGGGGCAGCAGATCGCTGAAGATTTGCTGCCTTTCAGTTGTGCTGAATCTCACTCAGCAGAGAGCAACCCTCTGTTTCCTGATCTAGCCCCTCTCCTCCCAGACAGAATACAAGAAATAGGAGAGGAGGGGAAGTGAGCTTGTAGCAGACAAGTAAAGAGGGATCATTTTGGAGTAGAGATCTTTAGAGGGTGAGAACAGAGGCTGAGGGATGAAACAGATATGTCTGTGTGAGAGAGGGTAGAATAAGGGTAGGGGGCAGTGTTTGTGCTTGTGAAAGAGGAGGGATTGGTGTCAAGTGTGTGAGGTGAGGAGATGCAAGGAGGAATAGGACAAGAGCATGTTAGGGTCATCTCTCTCCTTTCCTCCCAACCCACTGTAATTCAGATCCTCCCTCATTTGATCTTGGATTCTCCCTTCCTTCCTACCTCTCCCTCTGAAGAGGGGTTTACACTTATTTTGCTTCTTTTTGGGAGTTATTTTGGAGGATGTTTCATCTATCCTTTATCTTTTGTGGTTTACTGGTATTATTTTTGTTGACTAGCTGAATCCCCCAGAACCGAAGGAATTTAGGCACCAACAATTGGAATGGAATTTTCCAGGAATCTCTTACTCAGAAAGATCCAAACATCCTTTGAAGGTGAACGATGGAATGGATTCACATTCTTTCCTGTGAGAAAAGGAGAATCATGTCACTTACCCAGTGTTATCCACTGAAATATCATCAGGATAATCTGGAGGAGGCTGGATAAGAAGTGTAGTTATTTATTTATATGCCCAAGGCGGCTTACAACAAAACCTACACAATATTTTGCACAAACTTAAAGCAAAACAGTTACAGACAGGACTTTGCCACTATAAGTTCAATCAGTGAGTATTTAAGAAAAAGCCTGCCTGAATAGAAATGGGTTTAAGGAATTCTTAATAAATGTCTTTTGTGCATTCCATTAACCTAAGCTCCTGAGTTAAAGAGTTCCAGAATGGAGTTGCTGCTGGTGGCACTTGGTGGACTAGCATATCCGCCAGCAGGAAAAGGAGAATGAGTTTGAGGGGGTTACAGTGGTCCACAAATTTCATTTTGTGTTTCAGCTCCATTCATTTTAGGCCCAGGCCTCTTTAATACCGCCAATAGTGGTTATAGCAATGTAGCCTTTATTATCTACAAGGAACTGAACATAAACATACTTTTTAAGATGAGCACAGACAAGCCTGAAGAATTGCACCAAATATCTGTTTGTGACAGCTAAAGCTTTGCTCACGTGAGGCATCGGGGTTGTTGTGCAACAGTTCCCTTTTTCCTGCAGCAATTTTGCCCTGTTGATAAATCTGTTAAGTTCCACATGAGTGAGATTCTTGAGGACTAAATAAAGACACATGTCCATTTTATTCAGCTGCCTTCTTGGTGCTCTAGAAACCTGTTACATTTTTTGCTCTGATACCCTTCTATCCATAGCTGTTATCAGCCGGCAATATATCTAATTTGTTTTGAAATCATATGGAAGATGCCTCAATTAAATCTTATGGCAGACAGTCACAGAGTCTCTATCCACCAGTTAAACAGAATGTAATCCTTAATTTTAATGTTAATTTATTCTTCATTAGTGTTGAGCCTTTTGGTTCTACCAGCTACATCTATTTTAAACCATGCTTTCCATAAATGTATGTATGGCCCTCATATGTACTCTGTACAATTTTATCATATTCCTTCTTTATTACTTGGTTTCCATAGTGAGCAGACCCAAACTTTCTAGTCTCTTGAGATGTTAATTTAAATCTTCTTTTCTTTTATAACCTTTGTTGCTCTTATTTGAATTCCCTCAGTCTCGTCCATATCGCTATGGGATAGACATGACCAAACCTGTGCCCTCTATTCCAGATGAGACCTTATTGATATCAACTTCTTTCTCATTGCTCACAAAACAGCCCTCATATAATAAATGTTTTCACTAATAACCATAGTCCTATTTTTTTTTTACAGTAATCTAGAGAGGAAGGCCCCTCTGTGTGTCTTACTGGATCATTCCTTTCTCATGAAATATGGAAGTCTATTAACCTTTGTTATGATATTGCTTCTGTTAATTGGAAAAAAAATCTAAATTTTTGTGTAGCTGCTTCTTGTAACCATCGGTCTAGTGACTACCTGTATTAAAATAGTCCTACATGGTAGCCTTGGTTATTTTGAGCTTTTCAAATCCTAGGAGAAAGCTCGTTATGTTGAAAACTTTTCTTGTATTTACCCTGTAGCTTTACTCCCTACTGATATACAACGTGATCAAAATGCCACTTTTCATAAGATGTACTTTTCATTTTGTCACCTGCTAATTAAAAAAAAAATGCAACCTCACAATAATGCTGCAGTTCAGATCAGTGATATATGTTTGCATTCAAGCAGCATTTGCATGAAATGCAAGGTTAGTTATCTTAGATTGTTTGTACTAAATACCTAGTGAATTTTCTTCAGTTTTCAGTTGCATGAAGTCTTGCTTTTTTATCTGCAGTATAGTTACTGTGTGTGCCTTTAGCACATGGAACTTCCAATACACTTGTTACCTGTGAGACCTTCATTGTGCAATAAAGTCAGACACAATCCCCGCAAAAACCCTCCTCTCCATTCCCACCACCATTGCTAAATCCCTAGCCGACATAATAAATTGCTCGCTGTCATCCGGCAAAGTCCCAGACCCCCCTCAAAATAGCAGTCGTCAAGCCCCTCCTCAAAAAACCCTCCCTCAACCCCTCTGACCCAGCAAACTATCGTCCTATTTCCAACCTGCCACTCATTGCCAAAGTACTCGAGAAGGTAGTCAATTCTCAAGTCTCTGACTTCCTCGAGGACCACCGCATCCTACATCCATCCCAATTTGGCTTCCGCAAGGGTCGTAACACTGAAAATCTCCTGCTAGCAATCACCAGCACCATCCTCATAGGCATGGGCCAAGGGACATCTTTTCTCCTCGCTATCCTTGATATCTCAGCAGCCTTCGACACGGTCAATCATCAAATCCTACTCTCCCTTCTAGCAGAAATAGGTATCGCTGGCACTGCATTATCATGGTTCTCTTCGTACCTCGCCCACAGAGAATACATAGTAAAAATTGACAAAGCTGAATCTTCTCGCACTCCTCTCACGCAAGGTGTTCCCCAGGGGTCCTCACTCTCATCTACCCTCTTCAATATTTATATACTGCCCCTTTGCCACCTGCTCTCCGACCTAGGATTGAACTTTTTCCTATATGCCGATGACGTTCAAATCCTCATCCCCATCCAAAATACGCTAAAAGAAACCCTCCAACTCTGGGACTCCTATCTTACATCCATCAACTCGCTACTAACCAACCTCCACCTTGCCCTAAACGCATCTAAAACTGAGATACTCATTATATCTAATCAACCTGAACACTCACCCCCCAACAACATACCCTCTTCCCTCGCCTCATCTCCGTCTGTGAGAGACCTTGGTATTGAACTGGACCAGCACCTCGACTTCAAAGCTCATATTAAATCCCTGCTAAAGGGGGGCTTTTACAAACTCCACATCCTGAAAAAGCTTAAGCCACTGCTCCACACTCAAGATTTCCGACTAGTCCTGCAGACCACCATCCTCTCCAAAGTGGACTACTGCAACTCCCTCCTCCTTGGCCTCCCAGAGTCGACCATCAAACCCCTACAAATCCTACAGAATGCCATGGCGAGAATCTTAACTAACACCCGTAAAAGAGACCACATCACCCCCATACTTAAGGACCTGCACTGGTTACCCATCTCTTTCCGTATACAGTATAAAACCCTTACCACCCTTCACAACCTGCTCTACAAAACCAACCCCTGGCTCAAGGATTCGCCTCATTTCCGTATAACCAATCGTCCAACCAGATCCTCACTTGCAGGCACCCTACATACTCCCTCCCTTAAAATCGCTCATCTCACCTCCACGAGAGAAAGGGCCTTCACCATCACGGGCCCTACACTCTGGAACTCACTTCCCACCTTTCTCCGTCTTGAACCCTGCCTGGCCACCTTCAAAAAAGGAATCAAAACTTGGCTTTTCAGAAAGGCTTATCCTGATACTAGCCAAACCTAGACACCCCTCACCCAGTCCCCCTCTCCTAGTCTTCTCCCCCCACCTCCAATGCCGCCTCTCCCCCCCGCCCGCCCTCCCCCTTTATCCTATTGCAATATTACATTGCAATCCCCCGCCCGCCCGCCCTTTCCCTTTATCGTATTGCAATATTACAAAATGTTGTAGTTAAGTTGCAACTGTTGTAATAAGTCTTATTTAAGTTGCAACTGTTGTAAAAAGTTCATTCTGTAAATAAGTTCCTTCTGTATTTACTGTTTTATTCTCTCTCTCACGCTACCTATCTTTTCCCTCTCTTCTCCTATCTCCCATACCCCTCTCCTCTTTCTGGCCTGCTCCCATCCCCTGCCCCCTGTTCATTGTAATTCCTCCTTCTTTGAGTTACCTGTAAACCGGCGTGATGTGTCATACGAACGTCGGTATATTAAAAAGTTGTTAAATAAATAAATTATAATGTTCCTGTGAGTACAGGTTCACATTAAAACCCTCATTTCCTAGCATGTAGACAGATGGACCAGTGGGTTTATGCTCCCCTGCCAGTAGATGGAGTCGGAACAAGCTGACATCACAGTATATATAACCCTGCAGTGACCCCATCCTGCTAGTATTCTTTTCCAGCAGATGGTGGACATGCATCTCCCTATGGGGATTGCTTTGAGTTTTTTGAAAGGAGAAATTTGAAATTCTAAATTCAGGAAAAGAGAAACCCGCTTTTCTGCGGTGATACCTAAAGGTCACTCCCCCAGTTGAGAATTCCTGAGGCAATTTCTGTGGTCCCTCAGAGGTGTCCCTTGGTCAGATAGCTGGGTTTCCTGGCATGGTCTTAGCTGCTAGTTCAACTGAAAGGCAGCAGGTGCAGGAGGGTGAGCGCAGCAGTGATGGCAGTTGCCCTCCCCCCACCACAGCCAAGAGACTGTCTCTGTACTCAGCCGGTAAGCACTTGGCTCAGGTAAGGTTTAAATAAATTTTTAAAAAGGAGAAAGTTATACCTGAATCAGAAACAGTTAGAGGGGTTTCTGGACTTCCTTCGGTCTTCATTCTTGGCGTGCCATGCCGACGTTCATTCCCGCTCCCATTGGGGTTGGGGAAATGGGCAGCCTGGCAGGTTGAGTGGCCTCCAGTGAGCTAGGCCGCGCACTTAGGCTTTTTTCTTGCATGCCGCATGTTAGGCCGCGGTGGCCATTTTCATGTGCTCTTGTGCATGTTCTGCCCTTTATAGGCCATCTGTGTGCGAAGTGTGTCGGCTCTCCGAACACATTTTGCACTCGTTTTGGGGCATGCTTTTTACGAGCACAAACATTTTTGTGCATTTAACTTGGCGCACAAGTTGTGCGTGCACTTGCCGCACTTTCTTCTAGGCGCTTATTTTTTGGACACATTTTATTTTAGAGCACGAGCCATTCTGACTCATGTTTACCATGTTTGCGCCGGTAAGCAAGAAGCCTAATTGTCTTCCTATTTGTGTTGCCTATCATATTAGGGCTTCTCAACCTGACCTGGCTTCTAACATGTGTTAGCGCTGCTCAGACGCTCAGGGAGAGTTGTCTTCCTTGGATTTTGCTAAGCCTGGCTCTTCCCATTCTGATGATGGGGGGACGCTAGATCTTGATTCTATCTTGACTGGCTCCTCCGCAGGCGAGGGCAGTTCTGTGGGACCAGCTCTGGTTCCTTTTAGGCTTGGTCTGGACCCAGCTGCTTTTTCTTGGGTGGAATTTTTTCAAGGCTTATAAACCTTTCTTCATGTGCAGTCCTCCACTCCCCCCATTTCTGTCCGGTCAGACCCTCACCTGGTGGCTTTTCCCTCTTCCAGTCCTATGCTTAAGCGCCGGGGCTTGCCTCGACTCCCTGCAAGTGTTCCCAACAGGAATCTGGATGGCACTGTTGATGAGATTGATCTTGATTCCCTGGAAGATGGGGAAATTCTGCCAGGGCTGGAATCATATTGAACCATGTTGCGGTTCATTCATAGAAATGAACTGCCGGCCTGATTTCCCAGACCTTGAAACAGCTGGATGTTCCTAGTTCAGATGCTATGTCAGAGCCGAGGAAGAAACCCATTTTGGTTTCCTTATGTGTAAAGCCTCTTGTTTTTTTTCCTGGTGATGGATGCCATCTAGTAATTGATTGATCTGGATTGGGATGCCCCAGAGGCAAATTTTAAAGGGGGTCGGACATTGGAAGACCTGTACCCCCTGGATCCAGCTGTGAGAGAGTGTTTGCATTTTCCCAAAATGGGTGCGCTGGTATGTGCCATGTCTAAGCGGATGACTATCCTCATAGAGGAAGGAATGGGCTTGAAGGATGTACATGATAAAGGCTTGTTTAAGAATAGCCTCAATCCTTCTAAGGCAGTGGCGATGAATTTACAGATTGCCTCCTGTTGCGCCCTAGTGGCAAGATCGTGTCTGCTTCTCTCTCAGGAGGTTGAGTCTGAAGGGAATTCGAGTGGTTATGAAGCCTGCTGCTGCCTTTTTAGCAGATGCAGGCTATGATTTGGTCCAGAACTCAGCCAGAGGCATGGCTTCGGTGATAGCAGCCAGGCATCAACTCTGGTTGCGAAATTGGTCAGCTGCACAGCTTCCAAAGCCAATCATACCAAGATGCTCTTTAAAGGCTCGCTCTTGTTTGGGAGCGAGTTGGAGAAACTGGCCAGTAAGTGGGACAAGTCTCCGGTACCTTGGTTGCCAGAGGATAAGAAACAGTTACAGCGCCCCTTTGGTATAAGGGCTCATTTCCAGGGTTCCAGGTGTTTTTGTCCCTACAGAGGATGACCTTTCAGCAGACTTTGCCTTTTGATAGGTTTCAGTCCTTTCGTCCTTGACAGCCCAAGAGAGGAGCAGGCTCAGGTGGTCCAGCTTCCCAATGAAGGTTTGCTGACCCACTTTCCAGAACAGGAAATAGTGGGACGTCTCTCTGTCTATTTTATTGGAGGTGAGTCGGGATCATGTTCATGGTGTCCCCTTGCCACTCCCCGCAGAAGAAGCAGGCAGTGGAGTTCATGCTTCAAAGGCTCCTCAGACTGTGGCTGTGGTTCCAGTGCCCAAGTCTCAAGAAAGAATGGGGCGATATTCCATGTATTTTGTTGTGCCCAAGGAGGAGGGCTCCTTTCATCCCATCTTGGATCTCAAGATGGTTAACAGTCACTTGAAGGTGACTCATTTTCGAATGGAAACCTTATGCTTGGCAATAATGGTGGTGCAGTCGGGGGAATTACTGATTTCTTTGGATCTATCAGAGGCTTACCTTCATATTCCCATCCGATTAGAACACCAACACTTTTTACGCTTTGAGGTGTTTAGCCACTGATCCCAGAACATTTTCCAAGATTATGGTGGTGGTAGTGGCGGCCTTGTGAAAAGAATGAATCCTGGTGCATCTGTATTTGGACAACTTGCTGATTCAAGCCAAGTCTCAGGAAGAGAGCTGCCTGGTGATACACAAGGTGATCTCCTTATTGCAGGAGCTCGGTTGGGTGGTGAACATGTCCAAGAGCAATCTTCCAGCCATGCCAGTCGTTGGAGTATCTGGGGTCCGGTTCGACACGGGACAGGACAGAGTTTTCCTACCAGAAGTGTGGATCCGGGGATTGATGTCTCAATTGCATCAGTTGATGTACATCATACGCCCGATGGTATGGTCCTACCTACATGTACTCGGCTTGATGGCAGCTGACCTGGAAGTGGTGCCATGGGTAAGGGCACATATGCGTTCTCTTTAGTGCTCTCTGCTATCTTGTTGGAACCCACAGTCTTAGGATTATGCGGTTCGGCTCCACTTGCCGATGGAAATCTGCCTCCATCTCCAGTGGTGGTTGCAGGAGGATCATCTGAGAAAGGGAGTTCCCTTGTCCTGTCCGGCCTGGTTGTTACTCAACAGGTGCGAGGCTCCACAGTTGGAGAGCTCACTGTCTGGAGTTAATGACCCAGGGGCGCTGAAATGCTGAAGAGTCCCGCTGGAACATCAATCACCTGGAGGCCCGGACGGTACAGCTGGCATGCTTGCAGTTCAGCTACAGGCTGCAGAATCAAGCAGTTTGCGTGATGTCGGACAACGTGCCGATGGTGGCATATATCAATCGCCAGGGAGAAACCAAGAGCCAGCAAGTGTCGCAGGAAATAGACCAGCTGATGCGATGGGCTGAAGGTCATCTGCAGATGATCTCAGCCTCTCACATTGCAGGAAAAGACAATGTAAGAGTGGACTATCTTAGCAGGGAGAGTCTGAACCCAGGAGAGTGGGTATTATCAGCTGATTGAGGATCGCTGGGGCCTTCCATTCCTAGTCCTGCTGGCGACTTCTCGAAATGCGAAGGTTCCTCGTAGGAGAGATCCATGGTACCTGGGAATAAATGCTCTTGTACAGGTCTGGCCAGAAGCCAGATTGCTTTATGCCTTTCCTCCATGACCTTTGCTGGGCAGGATAATTCGCAAGATCAAAGGCCACAGGGGGTAGTACTCCTGGTAGTACCGGACTGGCCAAGGCATCTGTGGAATGTGAATTTGCAATGACTCCTGGTGGAGGCCCCCCTTCGTCTTCCGTTGCACATGGATCTGTTTCAGCAGGGACCAGTTCTTTACAAGGATTCAACTCGATTCTGTCTTACAGTTCGGCCCTTGAGAGGGCTCGTCTGTTAATGCATGGTTAATCCTCTGTGGTGATTGCCACTTTACTCTGCGCCCACAAGTTCTCCACTTCCTTGGCTTATGTGCGGGTTTGGAGAATTTTTGAGGCCTGGTGTGAGGAGCAGGGTGTTCTTCCTCGTTCTCATTCTGGATTTTTTACCGGATGGATTGAATAAAGTCTTGGACCTTAATTCCTTAAAGATGCAGGTTGTGGCTCTTGCCTGTTTCAGAGGCCTGGTGAATGGTATTTCCTTGTCTTATCCTGATGTGACCTGTTTTTTTGAAGAAAGTGAAGCACCTTCGGCCTCCCTTGAGGTTACTGGTTCTATTGTGGAATCTTAATTTGGTGCTGAACGTTTTGGCAGGCCCTACGTTTCGACTACTGCATAGCCTTTCCCTATGTTGTTGACTTTGAAGACTGGGTTCCTGTGGCTATATGTTCTGCGCATCAGATTTCTGAGCTGCAGGCCTTGTCTTGACGAGAGCCGTTCCTTTGGGTGACCATTACAGTTGAGTACTGTTCCATCCTTTTTGCCCAAGGTAGAGTCAGACTTTCGTTTGAATCAGTCCATTTCCTTGCCATCCCTGGATAAGGTCAGGGATGTGGAGAAGTTTCACCTTTTACATTCCTTTGATGTTAAGTGCCTTGTTGTGTGGTATCTGGAGGTCTCTGAGTTTTTTTGAAAGATGGATTGCCCGTTTGTTCTCCATGGAGGGAGTAAGCAGGGCACTCTGGCTTTGTAGGCTACCATAGTTCGTTTGATTAAGGAGGTAGTCACAGCCACATATGTGGATGCTGGAAAGCCATTGCCTACTCAGGTTAGGCCTCATTCCACTAGGGCTTAGGCAGTGTCATGGACAGAAGTTAGTCTGTTGACTCCCGTCGATATCTGCCAAGCTGCGACGTGGTTCTCCTTACACACTTTTTCCAGGTTTTATTGTCTGGATGTGCAGGCCCAGGACGATGCAGCCTTTGCACATGCAGTGTTGACTGCGGGCAGTCTCCCACCCTGTTGGGGGAGTAGCCTTGGTACATCCCACTGGTCCTGAGTCCATCTGTTCACATGCTAGGAAATGGAGAAATTACTTACCTGATAGTTTTGTTTTCCTAGTGTAGACAGACTCAGCTTTCCACCCTCTGCTGCCACATGAGAGTGTCAATACTCCTCCTGTGGTCCCAAGGGATTACTGGTAAATGTTTAACCAGTCCCTAGTTTGCGGTACCTAGAATCTTATGTGAGTTCAGTGTTTATGGTTGGTTGAGTACAGTTCTGGTTATCTGTTTTTATTCATGCTTTAAACAAGTTTTTTGCTAGGCTGTCCACAGTTGCTTTTGAAGAGAATACTGGCAGCCTGGGGTCACTGCAGGGCTATGTATACTGTGACGACAGCTTGCTCCGTCTCCATCTGTTGGCAGGGGAGCCTAAAGCCACTGATGCAGAGTCCATCTGTCTACACTAAGGAAAACAAAATTATCAGGTAAGTAATGTCTCCATTCTGCACTAACCTGATGAAAGGCACATAGCTCTCGAAAGCTAGTCAGAACTGTTTTAGGCTAATCTAATAAAAAGGTATCACTTACAACTCATTTGATCTTTTTTTCTACTTAACCAGGTAGAATAATATGGCAAACCTGTCATATTTAAAAAAAAAAAAAAAAAAAGTACTCTTGGCATGAGGTTTTATTATGTGCTGTTAACATTACGATAATTACCATTACGACAGAGTAAAATGCATTTTACCTATAAATGAAGGTATGCAAGCTTGTTCTATAGCTAGCATATCATGTTCTGATAGGCCTTTTGGTTTCATGTATTATAGCAGCAGGCCAGGTTAATTGAATACGATTTAGGCTATTAAGAAATAATGCATTGCTCAAAAAGGGAGCAATTTTCAAACTGCCCACATTGCTGTAAAGTCCACAGATACTTTCTACCCAGGGTCTTTGTACTAATTTTCAAAGGAAAAAAATCCATGTACTTTTACTTCAGCACTAGAGAAACACACTCAGAGATTTGCATCTCCTTTTTCATCAGATTTTTTTTCAGACCAAAACTACATGCAAAGGGGGTAATTTTCAAAAGGATTTCCACACTTAAAACTGGATTATTTGCGCAAATGTGCTTTTGAAAATTGCTACGATATGCCATTGAATTGTCAGTAGGTTTTACTTGCATTAAGTGCATGTAATGTGGGTAAACAGGCTTTTGAAAATTGCTATGATATATGCAACTTTTATGTGCATAAATCCTTTTGAAAATTACCCCCTTAGTTTTTAAAATGTATTTATTTTTATTTATTTATTTGTCAAGCCTTCACAATGGTTTACACCGATAACAACAGTTTACATCAAACAGGGTAAAAACTGGTTACATTTTAACAGGAAAATCTTGAACAGTTGTTTATGTCAGAAACTATGTACATGACAATAGCAAATTTACATGGGCGTGAATTGAAATGCGGGAAATACGGGAGGTATGTGGGAGGGTGGTGAGGGAGAGAAGGGGAGGGAGAGGACGGTAAACTAATGGTGGACACTTAAGGCAAAAAATATCAGATATTATGAGGAAGGTGGAAAAAGCTTTAGGAATAAAGATACTAGGACAATGCATGTATCTGTAAGAGTTGGGGATGCTTCAATAATTTGTAAAAAGCCTTGGCTCCAAGTGAGTTGTGTGGGGAAGACCATTTTTAGAAAAGGAAATGGAGACGGAGAAACTTTGATAGTATTCGGAGAGGAGAATTTTATCCTATGCCGTCTCTGTATGTTTGTTCGAAGAGCCAGGTTTTTAGGAGCTTTCTGAATAGTTTTATGTTGCATTGTTTCTGTATGTTTTCAGGTAGGGTAGTCCATAAGCATGGTCCAGCTAGGGTGAACGCTCTGTCCCATACTGAGATAAGTCTGGTGGAGTTGGTTGTGGGAATTGCTAATAAAGCTTTGTTGGATGATCTCGTGTTACGTTTAGGGATGTGTAATTGGATTGTGTCATTTAGCCAGTTTATTTCCTTTCCATAGATTGACTTGTATAGTACGGTGAGAAATTTAAACTCAATTTGTTTTTCAATGGGTAGCCAGTGCAGAGCTTTTAGTGTTGGTGTGATGTGCTCTGTTTTTTTCTGGCTGGTTAATATTTTTGTAGTTGCATTCTTTAGAATTTGTAGTGGTTGCAAAGTCGATTTGGGAAGGCCTAGTAGAATTGAGTTACAGTAATCAAGACTCATGAATATTAATGATTGAAGAATGGTTCTAAAGTCTTGGGGATTTAGTAGGGGTTTTAGACATTTTAGAACAAGAAGCTTGTTGAATCCTTCTTTTATCTGCATGGAGATGTGCTTTTTGAAATTGAGATCAGGGTCTATCCAGATCCCGAGATCTTTCACTTTGTCATTTAGTTTGACGATGGAATTGTCATTGACATTGTTTTTCGATGTTATGTTTATTGTGGATTTCCATTCTAGTAGGATGTATTCTGTTTTATCCATGTTTAGGCAGAGTTTCATGTTTAGGAGTTGTTTGATGGAGTTTAGGTAATTTGTTGATATTTTGAGGGTTTTTTCAAGTGTGTAAGTGACTGGAATTAAGAGTTGAATGTCGTCAGCATACATAAAGTAAGTAATGTTGAGGCTTGAGAGGAGTTGGCAGAGAGGTATGAGGTAGATGTTGAACATAGAGATGTGCAATCGTTTATCACGAATTAGGCAATTACAAAGAAATTGCCTAATTCGTCCTGGTTCGGGGACCCCGAAACCCGAAAAGGATTTTCCCCGAACTTCGGGGAAACTTCTTTTTTCCGGTTTGTGTGGGGAGAGGGGCACTTTTTTTTTTTTTTTTTTTAAATTAAAAACCACCCCAAACATTAAATATAATAACACCCCCTCCCCCATCCCGATCCCTCCCCCTCCCCAAGACTTACCAACATCCCTGGTGGTCCAGCGGGGTCCCCCCGGGTGCCATTTGACCCTCCGTGGTGTGCCCAGTGTGCTAGTGCCTGCTAGCCATGCTCAAAATGGTGCCGAATAGCCTCTGAACTACTATATCACAGGGGCTACCGGCGCCATTGGTCAGCCCCTGTCACATGGTAGGAGAACCGACCAATGGCGCCGAAAGCCCCTGTGACATAGTATGGGCAAAGGCTATCGGCGCCATTTTGATTATTGGCAGCCGACGACGACATCGCTCCCAGACCCCCGCCGGACCCCCAGGGATTATTGGCAAGCCTTGGGGGGGTCAGGAGGCCCCCCCCAAGCTGGCCAAAAAGCTTGCCAATAATCCCTGGGGGTCCAGCGGGGGTCTGGGAGCGATGTCGTCGTCGGCTGCCAATAATCAAAATGGCGCCGATAGCCTTTGCCCATACTATGTCACAGGGGCTTTCGGTGCCATTGGTCGGTTCTCCTACCATGTGACAGGGGCTGACCAATGGCGCCGGTAGCCCCTGTGACATAGTAGTTCAGAGGCTATTCGGCACCATTTTGAGCATGGCTAGCACTAGCACACTGGGCACACCACGGAGGGTCAAATGGCACCCGGGGGGGACTACGCTGGACCACCAGGGATGTTGGTAAGTCTTGGGGAGGGGGAGGGATCGGGATGGGGGGGGGGTGTATGTAATGTACTAAAATTAATTTAAATGCGTGGGGTGGGGTTTTTTTTTTTAGCTTTGTTTTCCCGCGTTGTTTTTTGGCCCGGTTTCGGCTTTCCCCGTTTAGTTTTTTTTTTTTTTTTCAAAAAAACTAAACGGGGAAAACCGAACTTTACCATGAAGTATCCGAGTCAAAAAACGACCCGGTAGCAAAACACGAAGCACATCTCTAGTTGAACAGTATGGCTGATAGAGCTGATTCCTGTGGGACTCCTATTTCTAGTGTGGTTGGTTCTGATTTGGTGGTGTTGATGTTTACTTGAAAAGATCAATTGCTTAGGAAGGATTTGAACCATCTCAGAGTAGTATCTGTGAGGCCTATATCAGAAAGTCTACTGATTAGGTTTTTGTGGTCAACGGTGTCAAAGGCTGCTGATAGGTCAAGTAGGATAAGGAGGAAGCTTTGGCCTTTGTCGAAGCCCTTTATAATTGTATCTGAGAGGGTGAGGAGTAGGGTCTCGGCACTGAAATGTTTTCAAAATCCGTGTTGTGTAGGGAAGAGGATGTTATTCATTTCTAGATGCTGATTCAGTTGTTTGAGAACTGCTTTTTCAATTAATTTGGCGAGAAACGATAAGTTGGAAATTGGTCGGTAGTTGCTGAGTTCAAATGGATTTAGATTCTTTTTTTTTCAGGATGGGTTTAATTGTGGCTACTTTGCTGATGTCAGGTAGGGTTCCTTCTTCCAGTGATTTGTTGATGATATTTGATATTTTTGGTGAGATGGTTTATGCAATTTCTTTTAGGGTATGAGTTGGGATTGTGTCAAGATCGTGGTTGGCAGGTTTTAGAGTTTTAATTAGATTCTCTATGTCAGTGCAGGAGATGTGATCAAAGGTAGACCAAGGTGCTGAGTCTTTACTGTGTGGTATGATTTTTGTTTGTGGTAGGATATTGAAGTTCTCTGAATTTTGCAGATTTTTTGTTTGAAGAAGTTGGCTAGTTCCTGGCTTAAGTTGGTGTTTGTGAGAGCTGCAGTTGGGTTATTATCAGAGATTAGTTTGTTCACTATGTCAAATAGTGTTTTGGGGTTGTGGGAAAATTTTTGAATTTTTTTACTGTAGTACTCTCTTGGTTTTGTTTAATATGTATGCGAGGTATATGCGGTAATTAGCAAGGGTTGTCTGGGATTTCTTTTTACTCCAATCTTTTTCTTTTTTTCTTAGGTTGAGTTTGGTATCTTTCAACTGTTTATTGTACCATGGGTTGATGTTGCCTCGGTTGGGGTTGAGATGTTTAGTTTTTTTGGGTTGATGTAGTTAGCTACTTCTGAGGTTATTTGTATCCAGGATTATGTAGCATTGTTGGTGTTTGAGAGATCAATGTTGGGGAGTTGCTTTTCAAGTTCTTTTTGGAGTGCCTCTATTGGGAAGGGTGGTCTGAATTTGAAGCTGGTGGTGGATATTTCATTTATAAGGTTTTTGGTGAGGATTCCAGTTTGGCAGTTTAGGAGGAAGTGATCCAACCAGGGGATAGGTGAACAGGATACTAGTGTATTGCATAAGTGGGTGTCGTTGGTGAAGACTAGATCTAGTGTATGTCCAGCTTTATGGGTAGGTTCGTGTATTGCTAGAGAAACGTTCAGAGCGGAGAGTACATCAATGAGTGTTTGGCATGAATGTGATGGCTGTTTCTCATCAGCATGAAGATTGAAGTCTCCAAGTATTATAGTGGGTTTCTTATGGTTGATATTAGCTGTGAAAAATTCAATTAGTGGAGAGATATTGTTTTCAATATTTGTAGATTTGGTGAATCAAAGAGGGCTACTTCATATTGTGGTGGTAGTGTGTGTAGATTAATTTTATGTTGAATTTCTTCTTAATTATTAGCATTATTCCTCCTCCTCATCGTAGTGTTCTGGGTATTAAGAAGAGGTCGTAGTTGTTATTGGGTATTTGGTTAGCTATTACTGTGTCAGTTTTTTTCAACTAGGTTTCGGTTATTGCAATGAAGTCAGGTTTTTGATTATGTAGTAGGTCGGAGATCAGCATGAATTTTTTTGTTAGAGATTGTGCATTAATGAGCAGGAAGATGAGGAGAGACATTTTTTGAAGGATGTCTAAGGTAGGAATGTAAATCAAATGATTGTTGTTATTATGATGGTGGTATTTGGTTGAAGCAGATTTTTTTTTTTGGGAGAGAAGGATGTGACATGTTGCGTGCTTTTATGATCTCTGGGGTAGATATTCTTAATAGGAGTGACTTTTGAGGTGGTGATTTTGAAGTGTCTTGTTTAGTATTGCTGAGGATAGTTGTCTGTTGTTTGTGTAGATTGTGTTTATTATGTGTGGTATATTAGATTGAATAGTAAGGTGGTGAGTACTCACTGTTTTATCTGTGTGGGCTAGAGTTCTGGCTGACTTTATTCATCTTCAAGGTCGCTTCTGAAATGGAATTAATTTTGTCAGCGATGGGCTTTTGATGGGGGTTGCTTGTGGCTTCAGCTCGGGGCTGCACAAAGGGGCGCAATAAGGGGCAGGTCCCTTTGTCGTGCACCTTCGGCATGCGACACCAGGCGCGGAGCACCTGCGACCCTCTTTAAGTAGGAGCTCTGGGCGCCGGAAGTGAGGTCGTCGAGTGGGCGGTCCTTACTAGTCCGTTCGGGTTGAGGCTGAGCTGGCTTGCGTCGGTGAACTTGCCCGGGACCCCGACAGGTCAGCGCCGAGATGCGCAGGGCAAGAGGTGCGGCTGAGAGAGGGGAGGCATGCTGCCTGCGACCCTCTTTAAGTAGGAGTTCTGGGCGCCGGAAGTGAGGTCGTCGAGTGGGCGGTCCTTACTCAGTCTGTTCGGGTTGAGACTGAGCTGGCTTGCGGCGGTGAACTTGCCTGGGACCCCGACTGGTCAGCGCCGAGATGCGCAGGGCAAGAGGTGCGGCTGAGAGAGGAAAATCGAAAACTATGCACATAATTTTCTCCCCTGACCTAACCCTACCTCCTGGGGAATGCCTCCTCTACTGCGTGCTTCCGTTTGGCTTAGCCTCCATGCCCCGGTTCTTCACGAATTGTTTGGCTGTGGTGGGTACTTATCTGCACCAGCTGGGAATCCAGGTCTTTCCATATCTGAACGACTGGCTAATCAAGACTGGCACACAGGCAGGAGCGTTGCGGGCTCTACACTGGACCATTCAGGGGTTGGAATACCTGGATTTTCTAATCAACTATCCGAAATCCAATCTCTTTCTGTCATCACAGCTGGATTTCATAGGAGCCGTTGAACGCGATGCAGGCGAAGGCCTTTTTGCCCCACCCCAAGGCGCACACACTGCTTTCCTTGACGGAGAGGTCCAACACCACCGGCTGGTCTCTGCACAGCGTATGCTGCAGCATTTGGGGCACATGACCATGACGGTCCATGTCAACCAGTTTGCCTGCCTGCAAATGCATCGAGCCCAGTGGACTCTACGCTCCCAATGGCGGCAGGCCACTCAGGGCCTTCATGTCTGCATCCAGGTTTCCCCCTTTCTCAGGGCTTCCCTGGATTGGTGGAGGTCCCCATCCAATCTGGAGCGGGGGGTGCCTTTTCAGGTTTCCCCTCACCAGATGTTTAAGTGAGGTGGGATATTCTGTGTTAAAAAAAAAAAAATAGAACAAGGAGGAGACAGCACAGAAATTGTTCATACAGGGCAGCAAAAATGTTAGCACTGGCCCTGCCCACGGCCACTGGGGGATCCTATCCCACCCAATGGCAGAAGTGGAGGAGGGCAAGTGACTGAAAAAGAAGGGAGGAGGTGAGTGACTGAGAGGGAAGGGGTGGGGAGCGAGTGAGAGGGAAGGGGTGAGTAACTGAGGGAAGGAAAGGGTGAGTGGGAGGGAGGAATTGTGAGGGAAGGGAAGAGAGGGTGAGTGAGTGAGACTGAAGGGGAAGGGGGAGGAAGAAGAGAGGGTAGAAGGGCTGTGAGTGTATGTCAGAGAGGAGAAAGTTTGTGCATTTCTTCCTCCCCTACCCTGCCCCCCCCCCCCCACACACACACAAACACACTCTTCCTTTCCACTATCCACAACAATCTCAGGGTGACTGAAAATCAAAAGTTCCCAGGAATGGAGAGGAGGACATTTTATCCTTAATAGTTTTATTGTATTGAAATATTATATTGATTTTTTGGAAATGTTTAATTTGTTTTACTTTATCCTTATTCTTATTTCGGCACAAAGACCCTGCTCCTGCTCCAAGCTCCAGACGCGATCGTGCAGGGAAACGGAGGAGGATCGGGCCTGCGCAATCGGCGCTGAAGCCAGTCGGGGTAAGGCCCTCTAAATCCTCTCCTACCCCAACCGGGCTCCCGCTCCGATCGCACGGCTGCTCCACCTTACCTCCTACGTTGCTGGGTCCTCTTCCTGAAGCGGCCAATCAATCCTCGGACGCACCGCTGACATCATTCCTCTGCGATGCCCCTGCAAATAAATTCAGGCCTTCGTCTAGGCGTCGTGCGCCGAGCGTCGCGCGCCGAAGGTGCGCGACAAAGGGGCCCGCCCCTTTGTGCGCCCCTTCGTGCAGAACCGCAGTGCATATGTCAGGACTCTTTCTAATTATACATAACTGCTCAAATCCCTCCCTTACCCTTCCACTCCCTTGCATTCTACTTCTTACATTTGCAATCTACTCAAACCTGCCCCTGAGCCCCCACCTGCCCCTTGTACTAAACCATGGCCCCCTGCACCTGCAGACCCCTAACCCAGGTTCCCTTGAACACTCCATCAACCAATTTAAGCCCACACCCTTCACAATTCAACGCCCACTATAGTGCTACATCGACATATATCAATCCGCCTAACCTGACTTAGAGTCCAGTGCTGTGTCTGTTGTACCCTGCAATGGCTACCTTTCCCATATCCAAACTCCGCTATAATTTCCTCAGACCCCCACCTCACGTCCACTCTCAAGCCCACCGACAACACAACTCCCTCCTCCCTATCATGCTCACCCCCCTCACACAACTTCTTGGCATCTCAACCATAGCTATGCTCTTGATCAACTCACAATCGCTAACCAAAAAAACCCTTATACTAAATGATCTGCTCCTCGACGAAAAACCTGATTTCTGTGCCATCACAGAAACATGGCTGAAGGACACAGACTCTGTTCTTGTCAATCAACTACCCAACACAGAATATGACATACACTCCATTCCCAGACCTAAAAAAAGAGGGGGGGGGGGAAATACTCCTAGCTGCAAAGAAATACCTCAAGCTAAAACAAATTCCAATACTCCTCCCTGACAAATACGAAATAGGCCTATTCAAATCTTCCAAACTACAAATCTGCCTTGTATACAGCCCCCCTGGAGTCTTAGATGCTGACATCTCCCCCATCATCGAATGCATTGCAGCAAACATCAACAGAGACATACCCGCCATAGTTCTTGGAGACTTCAATCTCCATATGGATGTACTCCCACTCTCTCACAGCTGTCAAACCCTCCTCTCAGCTCTTAACGCGATGGACCTCCATCAAATCATTTCTAGCCACACACACAAAGCTGGACACTCCCTTGACCTTATTTTCATGAATTCTCACCTCCTTCCACACTCCACCACATATACTCCCGTTCCCTGGTCAGACCACTTTCTCATTAAAACCTCATGCACAATCAAAAAATTCACCAAACAATCTAACACAAAAACTACAATTCAATACAGGAGAGCTTGTACTAGAGATGACCTTATTGATACCCTCTCCAGCAACCTCAAAAACCTAGACCTATCTGACTCCCAAACGGCCATAACCACATGGAACCATATCACCAAAGAAACAGCCAACAAACTCTGCCCTTTAATAACTAAAGAGATCTGCCCCTCCACTAAAGCTAAACAACCCTGGTACACCCCTGAACTAAAACTTCAAAAACACAATCTTAGAACCCAAGAAAAAACATGGCGCAAAGACCCATCTGCCAAGCAACTTGCCAAATACAGAACCTTACTACACAACTACAGAACTAACACCCTCAATGCCAAACGCGACCACTACTCCTCCAAAATTCACGACTTTCAATTCAACCCAAGAGCCCTGTTCTCCCTCATCTCAAACCTCACCAAGTCACACACAACGACCTCACCATGTGAGGACTCTAACACCAAATGCAACCAACTCGCCCAATATTTCCACAACAAGGTTACCACCATTGCCTCCCGCTTTTCCCATGTTCCCCCTCAGATCCATTCTACCCCAAAAATCTCCGATTTCAAAATGGACACTTTCGAAAACACGTCCCCTACTGAAATCTCTGCTATTCTCAAGAAAATGTGCCCCTCTACACACCCCTATGATTTGATCCCCTCCAAAATACTCCTGACCATCCCTGACAGCATCTCCCTACCCCTGGCTGATATCATCAACACATCCATCGCCACTGGGGAGGTTCCCACACAACTTAAACTAGCCATTGTCAAACCTATTCTTAAGAAACCTAAACTTGACCCCTCCGACCCATCCAACTACCGCCCTATCTCCAACCTGCCATTTGTTGCCAAAATCCTTGAAAAAACCGTTAATAACCAACTCTCAAACTACTTAGACCAACACCAAATTCTCTACCCATCACAACACGGCTTCAGAAAGCGTTTCAGCACTGAAACCCTTCTTCTCTCCCTCTCTGATTTCATCATCAGAGGCTTTGACCAAGGTCAAACGTACATCCTAGCCCTATTAGACATCTCAGCAGCCATTCGATACCATCAACCATACCATTCTACTCGATAGGCTAGCTGACATTGGCATATCTGGGACTCCCCTACGCTGGTTCAAATCATACATAAGCGACAGACAATACAAGGTAAAAATAGAAAACCATGAATCTGAACCAATCGACATCACAAGGGGCGTCCCTCAAGGCTCCTCTTTATCATCCACACTCTTTAATATATACCCCCTCCCCCTTTGCCAGCTGCTTTCAAATCTCAGTCTACCACACTTCGTCTATGCAGACGACGTACAGGTTCTTATACCTATCTCCGATTCCATCACCAATGCCCTAAAAAGATGGGACAGTGCCCTTACATCCATTAACTCTCTCCTCACTCAGCTCAACCTAGCCCTAAACCCCAACAAAACAGAACTTATGATCATCTCTCCTCAATCCATCAATTCTTTACCCACACCTACAACCAATGCTCCCCCCCCCCGCTACACACTTTCTCCCAAACTGTTAGAAACCTAGGTGTCACACTCGACCCCCAATTCAGCCTGCAAAAATTCATATCATCCACCATCAAAGACTGCTATTACAAACTTCACACCCTTAAAAAACTTAAACCCCTCTTGCACTTCAATGACTTCAGAACCGCCCTACAAGCCCTTATTTTGTCCAAAATAGACTACTCAAACTCCTTGCTCCTAGGTCTCCCGAAAAAAAGCCTTGCCCCCCTTCAACTACTGCAAAACGCAGCTGCACGCATATTAACCGGCTCCCGCAGAAAAGAACACATTACACCTGTCCTCAAACAACTACATTGGCTTCCTATCACTGCCAGAATCCAGTTTAAAACCCTCACCCTCATTCACAAAACCGTCCACAATCCTGACATGCTATGGTTCTCTGACAGTCTACATTTCCGTCTCCCCTCCAGACTCACCAGAACAACCCTACACAGCAAATATTCACACTCCATCCCCCAAAATTTACCACCTAACAACCACCAAACAACGTGCGTTTTCCCTAGCTGGACCTTCCCTATGGAACTCTATCCCCACCTATCTACGCCATGAAACCTGCCCCAAAAATTTCAGACAAAACCTCAAGACCTGGCTTTTCGCACGAGCCTACTCTTGAACCCCCCGCTTTTCACTCCTCTTCTCCAAACCCCTCCCCTGCCCCTCTCCTCCCCCCCCCCTGCCCCTGCCCCTCTCCTCTCCCCCCTTACCCAGAACTTTTTCATTGTAAACAATTTACTTGTATATAATATTTGTATATAATTTTATTACCTATATATAATCATGTCCTCTCGCTTATAATCATATTACTTCGCTTATATTTTTCTTATACAGTAATTCCCATCATGTTTCCCCCCCCCCCCCCCCCCCTACCACCTCCCAGTTCTCTTATCAGTTTCATTGTAAAGCCCTGTTGGCCAGTTTTATGTTACATGGAAACCGATGTGATGTTTGCTTAAAGAACGTCGGTATACAAAAATTTTAAATAAATAAATAAAATAAATTAGATGCTCTGTCACCTGTTTTGAAATACTGTTTTTATTAGTATGGTTTTGTATTATGACTGATGTATATTTCTTGCTTTTGTTTATGAGGAATGATGATGATTCTATTTTTGCATTATTGTACTGCATATGAGCCTGGCTGGGAGGGGAGAGGAGGCTTGGGAGCAAAACTGCTGGGACTGGAGAGAGAAAGGGCTGGGGAGCAAGACTGCGGGTGAGTGGGAAGGAGACGAAGCAAGGCAGCTGGGGAGTGGGAGAATAAGACTGTTTTGCTTCTGTTTATCTGAGATGGGAAGTGGGAAGGATTTATTTTCACTGTCAGTTTTGGGAAATGCATATCTGAATTATACTATTGTCTTGTTTTTTGTTTTTTTTTTGTTTGTTTATTTTTTTTTAACAATACAAGGAAAATTTGGAAATTTTAGAATAATTTAGAAATTTTACATCATAGTCGCATTCTTTATCAGAGGCTGGTTTTGTTTGCTTGCAGTACCACACAGGGAAGCGGCAAAGGAAACTCTTTTGGCAGCCTATCTTCAGGCAGGGAAGCTTTTGCCTCATGGGCAGCTCACAGTAGTCTGTCAGTTCATTTCTTTTCTGGGGTTTGTGACCCCAGAAAAGAGATGAACCGCAAGCATTTTTACAAGGAGGAAGGGGGAGGGCAGGGGAGGGTAACATAAATGCATTGGTCCACGGGTACCAGAATCCCTCAGTATACCTCTGCTACATATTTTATATTCTTCCTATATAGTATGTATAGAAGACTTGTTTTGAAAATAGTTCCCTTTAATAGGGGTAAAAGGTCAGCCTACTTCCTTTAGGAGAAACTGTGTCCCAGAGGTGGGATATGGTATGTAGAGAAGGAGATTACTTCTGTTTCTTTTTCTCAATGTCAGTTTTGTAATTAGGTACCACGAATATTTATTGTGCATGGCCAGTTAATAATCACCAGAACTAGAAAATCAATGTTGACCTTTTGCCAGAGCCTCAAAGGTATAGTAGTTTAGCAGTGAAATGCTTGAAAGATGGTCACAGAAGCTATTGATTTTATATGAGATTGCTGCCGAGTATCTGCAAACAAGAATGTCTTGTAATGGAGCTGTTTGGATATGTTATGATGATGTCTGTCTTCAGTAATAGTGATTATTTCAATGCCCTCTATTAAGGGTGTAGTACACGTTCTATTGCATGAATTCTTTTAGATTCTCAATGCAATTAACAGCTTCTGGGACTGATACATTAAAGCATGCTGACCTTAGCAAGCATTTTTCCTCTTAAATTTAATCCTGCTATATAATAGGGTTTTTTGCACTGAAAAAAATACATGCCAAATCGTGGGTTAAATCCCACACCAGGATTAGCATACATCTATGCAGATGCCATGCTAATAAATGAATTAGCTATTACTCTGCAATGCAGGGAGGAATGCTAAAGCTTAGACAGCTTTGCACACATTTTTCCACTACAGGAAATTTAACTCCTGGGCTCAAGGTGGCTTAGCCTCCCCACCCTCCAGGTTTCACCAGAGGGAATACAACCTTGATTGGATTCCAGGTGTCAGATCAGTGGCGGAAATCAAGGAATTCCAATATATATATACTAATAAGCTGATAGTGTTTTTGAAATGTTGGCTCTTACTATTCAGGAAGAGTAACCCTGGCCCATACCCATTAGAAATGGTTCAAACATCTCTTATCAATAATTGACTGTCTTTTATCCAAAAAAATGTCAGTCCTGTCTTTTTTCTTTTTTTTTTAATCTAAGTGGCTTAGGGGGCCAAGCATCCCTTGCACAGGCCACTGGCACACTCACGTGTGTTTGCCCGGGCTACCGTCAACAGACCCCCTCACCCTACCGAAAGCTGCCCTGTGCCTAAAGGCGTTTAAAATGCCTTTTTTTGGCCTCCCCTGAGGCTTTGCAGATGCTATACTTGCGGTTGTAGGAGTCCTGGTCGCTGTGGGGGCCGGAGAAGGATCACCATGTGCTCGGGGATCGCTCTGCTCTCCGAATTGCGGAATCATGCCTGCTGGGGAGGGGAAGGACTGGTGAGTCTGCGCCGGCCAAGTAAATCAGGCTGGTGACGTCATCACTGTGCACCTGTCCCAGGCCGACGACGTCACTGTGCAGTCGCACAAGGTCTGGAGGGATTGGGGGAACGAGCATGCATCGTACGTCGCTCTTCCCCTCCCCTCCCCTCCCCTCCTAGGGATTTAATTCAAGCCGGGAGGTTGGGGAATCTGGCGTGGCCCACTTCGACGTCAAAGACAGGCTGTCGCGCATGTCAGCATGTGGCCCTGGGACTTACCTTCAATAGAGAGCAGGAACTATTAGTTGAACTGTAAATATAGTCATTTGAGCATCTGAGAAGTATCCTGGGGATATATGCTATGTTTTTCCTGGTAAATCAATCAGTGTTTCTTGCTAAATTAACAAATGCCAGGTGAGTGCTTAAAGCAAGTTGAAGAGTGAATGTGGTTATATCAGGTAACACCTGACATGAAGTAAACTGAAGATTGACGCTGAATAGCAGTTTTATAAAATTAATACAGTGAGCTAAAGGGACAGATGGACTAACCTATACCAAATATTTAATAATTAAGGGGCTGATGTAATACAGTGCGCTCCGCCAAGTGCACTTTTTAACTCGGGTTGGACGTGCGTTTTGGACGCAAGTCCATAACCTCTTATTCTATAAGGGGATTAGCGCATCCAAAATGCATGTCTAAGCCCCCACGAAACTAATAGCGCTCATCACTTGCAAATGCATTTTGATGAGGCTATTAGCTATTCTCCCCAGATCCCCCAAAAAATGTGTGCCTGACCCTCACAGTTTTATGCTCAGAAATTAACGCCTGCCCAGAACAGGCGTTAATTTCTGAGCAGCCCAAAAAAGGGTACAGAAAAGCAGAAAATGCTGCTTTTCTGTACTTCCTCCGACTTAATTTCGTGGCGATCAGGACTTCTACAACCATAAGTATAGCATCTGCATAGCCTCAGGGAAGGCCAAACAAAAAAAAAAAAGGCGTTTTAAACGCCTTTAGCCACAGGGTAGCTATCGGTAGGGTGAGGGGAGGCTGTTCATGGCAGCCCGGACATACACATCATGGCGACATTAAGTCGGTGGAACCAAAAAATTAAAAAAAAAAACAATTAAGGGGGCAAGATGGCGTCCTGAATGGAACCATATTTGGGAGCTGCTCTTAGACTTTTCTCTCAATTATTCCTTTTATAACTGTGCCACCTAAACGGAAAGGCAAAGTGAGGGTTTTTCCCTCTATCTCTACTCAGCTTACCAAACAGCCTTTGATCACCACCTTTATGGCTCCCGGAGCTGCAACTGTCGGAGGGGTTTCTCCTGCTGCGATTCCAGTTGGAGGAGAGCTGCTTTCACCTGGGGGAGAGGTTTCCCTCAGTCCCCCCCATACCCGGCCGCTAGGAGCGAATTAGCTTCAGACGCCCTGCAGACGTCGCTGCATGATGATGTCAGTGACTTGGTGCTACAGGAAGGAGAACCTTCAGCATCTTTGAAGTCTGGGAGAGGAAAAGACTCTTCTGTGGAAGATTCATCGATGCAAGCTGGATTCCTAATGCCACCTTTCCCTGATGGTGCCCCCTCTTACATCGGGTGAGCATATGATACCTGCAGTGGTCACCTTGGATACTTTATGGGAACTATCTGCTGGGCTTTCAGTGGCAGTTAAATCTTGTAATAGTAAAATGGACTGACTTACTACCTCCTTGAATTCTAAAATTAAAGCTCAGGAGGATGCTCTCCATACTTTGAAGTCCTCTGTAGCCAAAGTGGAAACATATATTCAACAAATTCTAAGTTTTAATGTGACTACATTTAAAGATAGATTAGCTTTATCTAGGGGCCTTGAATTAATGGAAAACTGGAGTCTGCGTTTGAATCTTAGACTGATTAATTTTCCCAGGATTATGGGAGAACTTCCATTAATTACCTTTAAGAGATATCTTCGGGAAGTACTTCTTATCCCAGAAATAGAGCTTCCCTCAATTAATAAAGTGTACTTTCTACCTATTACTTCAGCAGAAAGATGCCCACTAATGCATCCTGAAGGACTTTCTTTGGATATGCAAAATCTTACAACCTTTTTGTAATAGTCTGGCATTGAAATCATTGATCGTCCTACTAATGTCCTGTTATTTTTGCCATTTAAATTCTTCTTTTCATGGTCCTAATGTACGAATGTTTCCTGATATTTCAACAATTACACAAGAAAGCAGAAAAGCTTTCTTGGCTATGAGACAAGAAATTATTTTCTCAGGGGCTACTTTCCTATTAAGATACCCTTGTAAATGTATAGTTAAGAAAGACAGTGATTGTTATATTTCTTTCGCCACGGAACAGCTGAGAGCCTTCCTCGATTCACCTACTTCTTAGCCTCTAAATCCATAAAGTTCAAATATTTTTGGTAATGTCCAAGCTGCTTTGTTTATTCAGGATTATGCTTTTTCTTCTTTGATTCCTCTGTACTCCTCATATACAGCCCCCCCCCTCCCCTTAGGTTGAATTATTAACCATGTAATAAGCCAATGATAACTTTTTTTTTTTTTTTTTTGCTTATTTAATGTTGTTTCATATTGGTTTATACGTATTTCCTAAGTATATCATAATTTGTATGTATCTGAAAAGTTATTAATTAAAATAACTTTTTTAAAAAAGTGTGCCGGCAGTCAGGTTAGGAAAAGGGACGCTCAATTAATGAGTGTCTGTTTTCCTAACCCGCTCACAGCCACCTCTCCTGGGTGCCCACTGTCAAGAAGGCACTAAGAGTGCACATTTGTCCCTAGCGCCTCATTGGCAGCGCGACCCCTCATTTTAAATATTCGATCGCGCGCCCAGGAGACGTGCTGGGCGCGCATTAGGAAAGTGGGCACTCAACACTGAGCGCCCATTTTCCACGTTGATTTATTGCATTGGCCCCTAAGTCTTACGCTGAAAACACACTCGCACTCACTGGCTCTCTTGAAAGCATTATTCTTTTATTTCTAACATGGATATTCAATTTAATGGCATGCAAATGCTCCGTAAGTAAAAAAAAATAAAAATAAAATAAAAAATGCATGCAAAATTTGGCTAGATTTAGGCCTGCTGTTTGTGTGGGTAAATGTAAGAAGATAGTCTTGCCAATCCGCGCTGATAAGCTAAATTGAAAAACTGCCCCAGGGATGCCTACAGAGCCATTCTTTTCTCGCTCTCTAAATCTGTGTGGTTTGCGTATCTATGGGGGCAAATCTAGCTGGTCAGGGAAGAAATTTTTTAACCAGTATTGACTTCTGAAGTTAGATGAACTGTTTGAAAATCCACCCAGGAGATTCTAGAATTATCTACGAATAGCAAGTGAGTCCTATGTACTGTATATATGGTGCCGAAGAATCTTATTGCTGTTATAAAATGGTTAAAATATGCCTTGCTATTATAAAAGGAATCTCCCCCCTACATCCTCCTATTCATTTTAAAATATACTTGTACTTTTTCATGTTTTTACTCATCATATATATGATCACCAAAGGCTCATCGGATGTTCCATGACTTCTGAAGTCATTTCATATACAATGTTGGTATCATGAGGTAAGGTAAGGCAAACTTTTGGGAGCAGCAAAAAGTGTCGCTTCCCAAAACAGTCCTGTGGCATTTGCCTCACCTTGCCAAAGAGCTTCACCTGATGGGACTGTGGAAAACCTCATCCCGTCTCGGCCCAATGAGCAAGGTCTGGCAGGGCCGCGGCAGTCCTTATCCTACCACAGCCGTAAAAGTGTGACGTCATCCTGCCATAGCCTGAGGAACGAGGCCAGGTGGGGCTGTGGTGGAGCCCATCATACTATGGCCCAAAAACCAAGGCCCGATTGGGCTGAGGCCAACCCCCATCCCGCCACAGCCCAAGAAGAAGGGAAGGTCCTGAGAGAATGTGTGTGTGTGTGTGCGTGTGACACCTGTGCCATGCCTGAGGGGGAGGACCAGCTCATCTCTCGCTTCAGGCAGCAGATTGCCTTGAACCGCTCCTAGTTGATATTATTCTGTCTATGTGTACTCTGTTTTAGTTCAGGAATATGAAATTGTTAAATTCATTAAGATACACAGTGAATATGAAATATTGTTTTAATAGGAAGCTAATGAAAACTGTATGAAAAGGTCACAATGGGATAGCTCCTAGTGCGCAGCTATAATTTATTACATTTTAAATCCATAATAGTTAGTTAGTGGATTTTTAAGTACACCACTTTGGGAAATATTTCTTATCTGATAATGATTTTATGAAGCAGCACATGAACAAGCCTTTTAATATTTTGATGACACTGCTTATTTATTGTTCAGTTTAAATGAAATAAACTCCTCATATAATGATCAATATAATGAAAATGAGGTGCAATACTTTTATTAAGAACTTTGTATCAATATATGTGCTAAATAATGCAATCTGTTGTCTCATGCCTTCAATGGACTGCAGGCAAAGTCAGCAGGCAGCACTAGCAGTCAAATCATATACCAGTTCCTTTGTTCTTTATTATATACAATAATTATCAAAACCAATAAAATGTGGCAATATTTGTATACATAATCAAAAAATGATGCTTCCGCTCAGAAAAGCCCGACCTGGCCAGTGTTTCAACAAACAGAGAGTGAGGTGCGTACATATTCGAAAAGCAAAGTTGGACTCCACTCTTCAGTGTGAAAGAGTTGAAAAATAAGCTTCAATAAAGACTTGGGCAGTTCTGGTCAACAGTCCATATATAAAGTACTTTTAACATTAGATCTCAGTCCCCTGATATGATCATGTTTCATGTCTGGGCTGCCTCAGGAGAGAAAAGATACAGTGAGGTTAATACAGGAAATAAAGGCATTAGAACACAGGTCCAACCTATGAATCAACAAAACCAAGGACCCCCAGGAACACCAAACATTCTCAACATAACTGAGTTAAAGACCCTCGTGCATGAAAAGGACCGCTGGCAATAACAGTATGAGAACAGAAAATGCTAAAGAGGTTGAAAGTATTGCCAAAATATGTCACATATATAGTCTCATCCAATAGAGGAAATGGGGCGGGCTAGGGGAGGAAAGATGGGAAAAGAAGGAAACCCAAGAAAGGGGAAGCAAGCAAGAGAAGGAAAGAAGGGGGGAGGAGGGAAAGAAATGTTAAAAACAATGATTCATCTAGCCAAGAGATAAACTAGCAAGTCCAATAATGCAATAACTTCACTATCAATTGGTACAGAAATGAAGCACGAGAGAAATCCAAACACTATTTAAAAGTATGTTATAATAAAAGAGAAGGCAAGATACAGAAGAATCCTACAATGTGGAGCAGTTAATAGAAAGGAAACTAATTGGACTCCAGATTAAGACTATGGGGATGCAAGGAGCCAAGGCGAAATATCCATAGTTATTCCCGGCGTAACAAATTATCATAGTCACCGCCTCGAGACCATGGAGGATCTAGATCAATAAAGAGGAAACGGAGATCATCAATTGAGTGGCCAACAGACTGCCTTACAACCTACTCCTCTTTTCTGACCTACAAGTTCACACAAAAAATGCTGGAGATTCCCCCTATTTATACCAAAATTGCCACCAATCATAATGCAAGACTGAAGTGACATCACTTTTAAATAAACCCATTGAAAGCATTGAGCCACTAACAAAAGTCAGCCATTGAAGAAATTAATTGAGAAAAATAACAATTAAAGAAATACAGCCCACTCATCTCTTTTATTTAAGCTCTGTGGGTGAACAGCGTTCAGTTTATAAATCCACTTCTGTCCTCTTTGTAGAAGTAAAAAATCAAAATTGTACCCCCTCGCAATTTCTGATGTGGTTTTCCCAGTACCAAAAACTTCAGATCTTTTAAACAAATTACTAGCCTGCTTATAATGCTGCACCAGAGAACATTAAGCCTCCCACACGAGATTGAACTACGATGTTCAATCATACTTGTTCATAATGCTTGCTTCACTTTTCCTACAAGGACATCAAACGAGGTATTCCATATCTCTAGTTTCACAAGTTGTGTGAATGTAAAACACATGTTTTTGTAGGTGATCAAACGGTCATGTGTTTCCTTTGAATGACTGATTACAAACCAAACAGATAGCGGCCAGAGGTCTCTGAGGAGACCACTTCAGATGAAACATCTTCCTTAAATTCAGCACGCATGTCTAGATTTCTGATATTCCTGCCCCATATATGCACGTGTTAATAATCTTGCCTATAATTTAAGACCCGGATCACCCTATTCCACTGCCATCAAAGTGAAGAAAACCTTCACTGCAAAGAGCCATAGCAGCAGATGGATGTTGATTTGATTTATTGCACAAGCTGTATTGTAAATATTTGTTATGTACACTTTTTTTTTTAATAATAAGAGGACAGTATCCATGTTACCACATGACGACCTACAAAGCTACTCTTCCTGTTATGGTTATTCCAGTTGTATTTCTGTAGGGCAAATATAATTACTACTTGATTCCCACACCCTCTTATTGTAACTGCAGTGGGTCTGTGGAATTGTGAGTACAGAATATTTCCTTTCTTTAGCAGGACTACACACAGACATTCAAGCCGAAAGCTAAAAATTTATGTGCACTTCTGTCTATGCTTCCTTTATTTGTAGTAATAGTATTTATACCCAGGCCCATTAATTGGTAGGTGCTGTGTTTTGTTCAGAAAGGCATGTGACAATCTTAAGTTTTAAATTGTAAAACACAGAGAATCAGATACCCATAATTGATTGCTTTGGGATTACAGTCAAAATGCACAAAGCCTTGTAGATTGCTGAAAAATGTCTGGATCAGTGCACAGTTTAGGTGCCTAACTTAGGCCTATTTTCATTAGGAACCTAAATTTAGGAGCTTAAAATGTGGATAGCTACAGGGGTGGAATTATGGCAGGGAAAAAATTTGGTACTGCTTTTCTTCTCTAAGCACCTAAGGCCTGGATTTTCTAAAATCGCAGGCCTTAGTAAATCGCAGGGGGTGGGCCTGCGAAAGCCGGCAGCGATCGCACCACCGCGATGCGAACGCTGTCGGCATTCGCAAACCAATAGCGCCACCGTGAAAGGTGGCGCTATTGGGCGCGTTACTGGCAGTGATAAGGTATCCTACTTTTTCGCTGTCAGTGAAGTCGTCGCGGAGTCCACCCCGACGACGCTCGACTCCTCCCCTTCCGGTGGGGACTCCACCCCGATTTAGTGATCCCTTCAGAAAATGACCCCCCTTAGGCTCTTAAATATAGGAAAATGAATTGCAGGTCTAAATTTAAGATCATAAGATTTAGGTGAATTTTCATCCAACAGTTTAGGATCCTATGTTTAGATTAAAATCTCCCTAAATTTAGGGACTGGGCATTTTTTAAAACTGATCCCATAGAAAATGTCTATTTATTAACAAACTATCAGGCCGATACAGTAAAGCACGGCCGCGATTACCCCGTTTCAAAGCCGCTTTGTACCTGCAATTTGGCCGCGTAAGTCCAACCCGCGATTCACTATCCCTTTTAACCCATCCTTACCGCTTCTTTAAATCAACGGGTAACCCTTTCCGCCCGCGGCAATTATATGATATGTAAATGCTCCGATTAGCTGTTCCCTCCCATACAGTAACGTGCGCCCCGACTATCGCCTTTTTAACCTGCAGTTTAGCCGCATCTTTAACCTGCTAAATTACCGCCTACCCTTACCCCTGCGTTAGAGGGTAGGCGGTAAAGTTTGCCCGTGAAATTTCACGGGCAAACTTTCCCTCAGCCCCCGCTCACCTGCCCTGGCCGCGTCCATGGGTGCCGGTCTCCCGTACGGGCCCGCGCTGACAGGGACAGGGACATTGACTCACAAATGTCCTTCACTTTCTCTTTCAGCATTCCTTCTCCCGCTTCAGCAGCCCGGGGCGGATCGGGCGCTGTCCGCGAGGCGGCTTCCAGCCGCCCCCACCGGCGAATATGCATGAACGCACGCCTGTACTTCCAATTTGGGCGCTCAAGGCACCAAATGGGACGTATAGGCGGTGCAAGCTCATCATGCCAAAAATATTGCACTGGCAGGCAACTGGAAGATTGCCAGAGCGGTGGAGGCCGGGCCGGAGGGGGGGGGGGAGTGCGCTGGAGGGGGCAGGGTGGCGGCTCCCCTACCTTTCCCGCATGCGGGGCAGCTCTGGCTCGCCTGCCTGCCTGCCTCCCTTCGTTCCGCCGCTCACTGCCTCCCCAGCACCAACTTGCAGCTTGTGACGTCACCCCTGACCCTTGAGTGCTCAAATTGAATGTACAGGTGCACCCCCCACCCCCCCACCCCCCCCCGGCTGCTGAAGCAGGAGAAGGAATGCTGAAAGAGAAAGTGAAGGGACAACATGAGCCAAAGCGGAAGAAGGAATGCTGGGCTTGCCTGACGCTTGTCAAGCTGGCAATCCCCGATGCCCGACCGTAGGAGAACCATCCACTTCCTGGTACCTGTCATTTCAAATGTCATTTGAAATGACAGGTACCAGCGCACCCAGGCTACTGTATAGGCGCTGTATAGCGCCTATACAGTAAAATGGATTGCGCTTCTTGGACTCGCTTTAGACGCGGCTTGCATTTGCATGCCATTTAAATACTGTATCGAGTGGTATGTGATCTGAACTGTGCGTGAGGCAAACGCGGGTGCGCCCGGCACTGCCGCACTCTTTCTACCGCGTCCTTACTGTATCGGCCTGTATAGAGGGCAGATACAGTAAGTCCTACTTACTCCCATACAGTACAGTTACTATATGGGAGTAAGCAGGACTGGTTAATTGCTTTAGTCACCTGCAAAGATTCCAATGCTTGGTTAAATCCCATAGGTTGAATTCAAGCTCTAAAATTTATAATCTGATTTTCAAAGTTATTTATGTGCATAAAATACAATTAAGTGCACATTAATGGCTATTATAAAATATTAACGTGTGTAAAACTATGCATATATCCCAACTTTGTGAAAATTTCTACTCCTGCTGGAGATTGATGTTTTGAGGAGTTGGGATTTATGCGTAGACTCATGTATTTTAAAAAGTATAAGGTACACTTTCAGAATTGCACATAAACAAAGTAGCAGATGCGTGTGCAAATAGCACATATTCATGTAAATATTATTTTATAAACCTCAACCAAGTAATGGTGCATGAATAAATCTGCTTGCAGAAAAATGAGTGGGCAAGGGACATTCCATTTACACGAATATGCTGCTATTATATAACCTGTGCAAGCAATTTGCATATGTATATTGCCAGAGTATTTTGACACCTGCTAATTATTTGCTTGAAGTAAGAATAAAATTCTTTATAGCCAAATACTGACTGAGGGGTCAGGGTAAACTGAGTGGAGTTCAAACTGAAGGGGGGGGGGGGGGGGGTCTCTTTATGACCTAGAGAGAGACTGAGCAAACTGGTGGATTAATTGGTAAAACTGGTAATTTCCTTCACATACGCATGTTGTAAAATTTGATGATTTACGCATGTAAAAGCCAAGTATTAAGGAAAATACATGAGTTAAATATCCACATTTTAATGATTAAAATAGGTTGCACCAGTACTCGTGTATAGGAGATTTGTGCCACTTATCCAGATAAATTTTGACTTTCCTGAGTAAGTGATGGCTTTGCTGCTATTTAACCTGAATAAGTGTTAAAAACGCTGCTTATCTGACTGTGTTTAAAATACATGCTATATATCTTTTAGATGTTAGGTAGATTTAAACATATTTTATATAATGGTGCACACTGGTGCACATGATACAAAATATGTCTATGTAAGAGCATAAGATATGCCAGCATTCTGTTTCAAACAGTGGCCAACCAAGTCACAAGTAACTGGCAAGCACCCAAACATTAAATGAATAGATCCCAAGCTACTATCCTTATTGATTAATAGCAGTTTATGGACTTCTGCTCTAGGAACTTATCCAAACCTTTTTTAAACCCAGCTACACTAACTGCTGTAACTACATCCTCTGGCAATGAACTCCAGAGCTTAATTATGCGTTGAGTGAAAAAGAATTTTCTCCGATTTGTTTTAAATGAGCTACTTGCTAACTTCATGGAGTGCACCTTAGTGCTTGTATTATCCAAAAGAGTAAATAACTGATTCACATTTACCCATTCAAGTCCTTTCATGATTTTGTAGACTCCTAACATATCCCCCCTCAGCTGTCTCTTCAGCTGTCTCTTCTCCAAGCTGAATAACCCTAACCTCTTTAGCCTTTCCTGATAGGGGAGCCATTCCATCCTCTTTATCATTTTGATCGTCCTTCTCTGTACTTTCTCCAGTGCAATTATATCTTTTTTGAGATGCGGTGACCAGAACTGGATACAGTATTCAAGGTGTGGTCTCACCTGGAGCGATACAGAGGTATTATGACAGACATCCATCATTTAATTTGCCATTCCCTTCTTAATAATTCCTAACATTGTTTGCTTTTTTGACCACCTCAGCACACTGAGCTGATGATTTCAATGTATTATCCACTGTGACGCCTAGATCTCTTTCCTGTGTGGTAACTCCTAATGTGGAACATAATAGTGTGAAACCACAGCAAAGGTTATTTTTCTCTATGGGGTAGATTTTCAAAGGGGTACATGCGTAAGATACGCGCGTACCCCCCGAAAACCTACCCCAAACCCCCCCTGCGCGCGCAAGCCCCGGGACGCGCGTAAGTCCCGGGGCTTGCATGGAGGGGAGTGTCGGGGCGTGTCAGGGGCGTGCCAGGAGTGACGTGGTGTTTCGGGGGCATGTCGGGAGTGACACAGCGTTTCGGGGGCTTTCCGGGGGCATGACAGCGGCCCCTGGACCAGCCCCCGGACCGGAACATGGAGCGAGGCAGCCGGCCCGGCACACGTAAAATTACGCCTGCTTCCAGCAGGCGTAACTTTCGGGATAGAGGAAGGGGGGAGGTTTAGATAGGGCCGGGGGGATGGGTTAGGTAGGGGAAGAGAGGGGAAGGTGTGGGGAGGGAACGGAGACAGGCTGTGCGGCTCGGCGCGCGCAGGCCCGGGATTTTAATGGATACGCGCGCCTACGCGCGTATCTATTGAAATCCCGCGTACTCTTGTTCGCGCCTGGTGCGCGAACAAAAGTACGCATGTGCTCAGATTTATAAAATCTGCCCCTATATGCATCACCTTGCACTTGTCCACATTAAATTTCATCTGCCATTTGGATGCCCAATCTTCTTCTCACAATCTCCTGCAATTTATCACAATCCACTTGAGATTTAACTACTCTGCATAATTTTGTATCATCCACAAATTTAAGCACCTCACTCATCATGCCCCTTTCCAGATCATTTATAAATATATTAAAAAGCACCTGTCCTAGTACAGATCCCTGAGGCACTCCACTGTGAAAACAGACCATTTAATCCTACTCTCCATTTCCTGTCTTTTAACCAGTTTGCAATCCACAAAGGATATTGCTTCCTATCCCATGACTTTTTAGTTTTCTTAGAAGCCTCTCATGAGGTACTTTGTCAAATGCCTTCCGGAAATCCAAATACACCACATCTGGTTCACCTCTGTCCACATGTTTATTCACCCACCCCTTTATACAAATGTAGGAGATTTGTGAGGCAAGACTTCCCTTGGGTAAATCCATGCTGGCTGTGTTCCATTTAAACCATGTCGATTTAAATGTTCTGTGATTTTATTCTTTATAACAGTTTCCATGATTTTTCCCAGCACTGAAGTCAGGCTCACCGGTCTACAGTTTCCTGGATCCCTTTTTAAATATTGGGTGCGCATACTTGGAATCACCAGTTTGCTGAGACCTCTACCAGTTCACCCAGTTCTCCAGTTCGCCTGCATCCTGAATGCCCACCAATTCACCCAGACTTCCCACCCAAAAACTGCAACCAACAGACAAGTCCGATTTTCACTTGCATGAGTTAATTAGCAGGTGTAAAAATGTGCGGATAAATTCAGTAATATTGTACAAAATAACATACTTATGGACTCTGCCCTGGCACGTCCCTAGACTGCCCATCTTTTTCCCCCAGTAAAATGTACGCATGAAAGGTACAATATGGGGTAGATTTTAAAAAAGTGCGCCTTCGCGTACTTTTGTTGGCGCACCAGGCGCCAACAAAAGTACGCTGGATTTTAGTAGATACACGTGTAGCCGCGCGTATCTGCTAAAATCCAGGATCGGCGCGCGCAAGGCTGCCGATTTTGTGCAGCCGGCGCGCGCCAAGCCGCTGCCAAGCTGTGCAGCCTGCCTCCGTTCCCTCCAAGGCCGCTCCAAAATCGGAGCAGCCTTCCCCTCCCTTCATCTATCTAACCCACCCCCCCGGCCCTATCTAAACCCCCCTCCCTACCTTTGTCGGGGGATTTACGCCTCCCGGAGGGAGAAGTAAATCCCCGCGCGCCAGCGGGCCGCTAGCGCGCCGAGATGCAACCCGGGGGTGGTTCCAGAGGGCGTGGCCACGCCCCCAGACCGCCCTGGGCCAAAACCACACCCCCGGGCCCGCCCCCGAAACGCCACGCCCCGCCCCCAAAATGCCGTGCCGATCGGCCCCGCCCCGACACGCCCCCCCTCGAAAAACCTCGGGACTTGCTCGAGTCCCGGGGCTCTGCGCGCGCCGGCAGGCCTATGGAAAATAGGCCTGCCGGCGCGCAAGGCCCTGCTCGCGTAAATCCGGGCGGATTTACGCGAGCAGGGCTCTTAAAATCCGCCCCTATGTGCATACTTTTGACAGTTATAAAATAGCATATTGACGTGACATGCTATTTTTATATGCAGAACCCTTTGAAAATTTACCTTATAATCTTCAACCATGCTTCCCAAAGACCTCAACTCTAACCCCACAGAACACCTCTTTGTAATGTGGTTAAAAGTATGTACATGCCTTTTATCACTACTCATCACGCTGTAAGGTAGTCCCCTTGTTGTGGTTTTTTTTTTTTTATCACTACTCTGCATAATTTTGTATCATCCACAAATTTAAGCACCTCACTTATCATGCCCCTTTCCAGATCATTTATAAATATATTAAAAAGCACCTGTCCTAGTACAGATCCCTGAGGCTGGTTGAAAGTCCGGTTTGGCTACCCATGTGACCCCTGTTTTTACTGCATAAAACTTGGCTAAGCCTTTGAAACTTACCCCTTTTAATTGTATAAACCTTCAATCTCTGCTTATTATACATAAAGTAGTATGATTTCTGAGTTAGTCCACTTAAAAGCATGGAAATAATGAGCAAAAAACAATTATATAAGGTGATATTTTGTTGGACTAGTCAAGATATGAAATAGCTTAAAGACCAATATACCAAAGTATGCTAACACTTTCACAAGCACTGTTAACACGCAATTTAGTTTATATACATTAATGCTTTTAATATTTGTTTGTTAGCTTGCAAGAGTTTTAACGAAAAAAACTATGCTAATGAGGTAATGCAATGAAAATCAACTCATTACCATTTAGTGCAGCAAAAATTATGCAAGCCAAATGCTTCGTAGATGCAGTAACACAAAAATCTTTACTACTCCTGAGGGAGGTATAGTTTTTTGCAATAATATCCATAGATAAAGTACACATATGCTTTGTCTGCCTTATTTGCATGTGATTAACACTGACTGGTAGGACACATGAAAAACAGTGTAGCTGTACATTTAACAGCTGATGTTAAGGCATTTTAATATATTCTCCTCTTATTTTCATTACATTATATTTTCAATTTCTATCCCACCTTCCTACTAGAAGGACCTAGAGTGGCTTACAACATAGCAGCAATGACAATAAAAATGTCAAATACAAAAGCATATATCAAAAATGCAAAAGGTTCAATAACATATAAAAAAAATGCAATAGATTATATCAAAATACAAACAAAGGAATAATTATCCCTTACAAGGGACGAGGACGACTAAACTCACATTCCTACTCCATCAGTCCTCAGCAGATTACTCCCTAACACACACTCTCTCCCCAGTTGCTTCTGAAGGAGCATCCGCCAGTGCAATGTTTTTTCAAGTCATTGGGACCAGGGCTCTCTTAATATCAGGCTGCAGGTAATACAGAGAAGGCCTCCAACCGGGCAAAATGTCTTCAGTGCTGTCTTGCTCCTGCTAGTAAGGCCAGCTTACTTCTCTTCCCGATGGCAACAGCTTTTTCTTTGAGCCCTTGGGACCAGAGCTGATGTTGCAGGAGGCAGTGCCAGCAGCCTCCCAGTTCTCCCAGTGTGATTGCAGGTAACAGCAGAGAGGAGGGCTCCAGCAGGGTGTGAGGTTTTCAGTGTTGCCAGGTATGGCCAGCTTGTCAAGAATTATATTGTTAGTCCAATAAAAAGGTATCACCTTATATACTTTTTTTTGTTATATTTGCTATTCATTATGCAGGTGAGTGGGACAGTAGGGGTGTGAGGGTACACACTTGTGGTTAAAATTATTGCTTTTTTCTGGTGTCAGAAGATTTTCTGTAGGCTCCTCATGGCAATGGCACATGCTTGGAATTTACAGTAACTCAATTTATTATAGAGTTGCAGCCAAAAGGATCCGTCTCTACTTTAGAGAAATGTACGACTGATTGATTGAATTGAGGGTACCAAATCATTTTGATAACTAATGCTGAATGTCTTGCGTCAGCAGTAACTTAAGTGGGTTGG